>NC_039360.1:124475089-124482871 GCF_003573695.1 Papaver somniferum
TGTTTATTTTTTTTTAAATGATTTACTGTATTGTTTATTGGATTAAAGATAATTTGGGTATAAGATTGTTAACAATTAAGTTCTTAAGTCGAACCTAATAATTTTAGTCTTTTTATTTTATGCGATATATCCTCAATTTCTTAAGTCTAACCTGGTAAGTTTTATATTAACTATCTGACTTAAATGCAATCCATATATTTCTAATTTGTCATTAATTTAATTTACAAAAATTCAACCGTAGATAAGCATTAATAATTTCCATTTCAATAGATTAAAGGTTCTATATAAAAGCAAAGTACTCAATGAATTCCTAAATATATTTGGGATTTATCGGATATACTAACCTCATTATTTTTTTAGTGTTGGATTGCCAATGTGTTCATAATTTTCAGACTAACTATTCTCTAATCTCTTTACAAAACATAAAGTAATTGATTTACCCTACTATTTTTACTTCATAAATCGTACACATAGCCAACCAAACAAATCCATCAATCAAACAAATCTTTTAGTTATTGTTAGCTTTTAGTGATTAAGATTTATCTCACACCCCAATCCAGTTCTAAACTAATCTAGTAATCTATCTGACACTATGAATTATCTATCGTTTCCCATGTAAGATTTAATGGTGAGCTCTGATACCAACTTGTCATGTCCCGAATACTAAACCTGCTAGCTAATTATAATATAGCCTAAACCTGAAGTAACTGAATCTTGATCTTCGAACTTAAGGAACTTAATCGCATAAAGCGATTATATTAATGCGTTGTTTTACAAATAATCAAAGAATACATATATATATATATATATATATATATATAAGATCCATAAACGTTCTTAATATGCTAAAGTTTCAAACTACGAAACGATTATCTTCATGCGCGCCATCTCTTCTGAAAACTGAAATTGAAGTGGGAGTAAGTGAGCACATCATCCCAAAAGGGGGCTCAGTGGTTATCATTATAACATTCATGTAATCACTAACATGCATCACAGTTCTACTAAAGAAAAATGATAAACATCTTTTACACGCAACATAGAGCAGAAGATTGTTTCAATTCAAATCCCTGGATATTACGTCCATAGTGGTGATATCCGTGAAAGATCCACCTCCGGATGGATCTAAGTGAAAAGAATTTACCTAAACATATGTTATCCCAACCTCGTCTCTCTTAATGGAGGAGAAGATGCTAGGAATAACTTCAGTCTCAAATGATAGCATGAATCCAAGTACCGTAAGATATTATCGTGGAATGCGTACACCTCATAAAACCCAATGTCACCATCTAAATCTAGAACATAATAAGATTTTGATTACTATGATCTGACCCGCACAGCAGGTTCACGAAAGGCCACTACAAAAATGTTTACTTTTAGCCACATGTTTCTTGCCACTAATTCATATCAGTCGTGGCCATTGATAACATATTGCCACGATTTAGCCTAGGGCGTGGCAGTAGGTCACACATCTGCCACGACTCGTGTAGTATTTGCTTCGGGCAGACAACAGACCCATTTTCTTATGCGCTGGACGTATTTATAGCCTTTTTGTCACGACATAGTAGGTCGTGGGAACTTGTGAGCTTTTGCTACAGCCTGTCGTGGCTATATTGGGGAGGAACTGCCCACGTTCTAAAATGAATAAAATAAGAAAGTGGACCTACCCACTTCTTCTTCTTCTTCTTCTGACTACTCCCATTACCAATACCACCTAATTGAAAGGTTGAAACAACCGAAAAAAACCTAAACATGTCGTCTCTCCTTTCCCGTGGAAGAAAAAGCCTAAACCTAAACTTCAATGTTTCATCTTCTACTCCATTGCTCCAACCTTGTTATCAATTGTTCACTTTTCAAACCTAAATCGTGGTAGCCCTATATACCCTTAAAATCAAATCAAAATTGAACTGTATGTTCTCAGTTTCCTCCAACTACAACCTCGGTAATGAATAACTTATTTTTACAAATCCTTGTACTAAAATCTCATACGTGCAGCGTATATTCGTCTTTGATTCCTCTCTCGAAAAATCTAGATTTGTTCCATTTCTATGTCTTGGAATTTAATTGCTTGTTTACTGTAGTATTGTAATTCATTTTTGAAATCTAATCGGTATTAGTTTAATTTTTCTAATTTAGAGATTTGGGATTTCGAAATTGATGGAGTTGATCTTATACGACAGAAGAATAAAAGGATAATATGAGAAAGTGGTGGTGGTGGTAGTTCTTCTTGAACTTCATCAGGAAAAGGTGAAGATCCTAAAGATTGACGGGATGAGTTTTCTAGACGGATTACTGGTATGGGTTTTTCATTTATGTTATTTGCTATACCATCATCTACTGTATAGATTTATAGGTTGTTGTTATTGTTTATGCAATTTGAATGAGTTCTTGTGTGTTTTGTAATTTCGTTTTTGGTTTTATATTGATAGAACATATACACAGTTGTAAAATTTAAGAATTGTCTCTTTATCTAACAGTCCTGTGTAACCACATTAGAATCTACCGGAGAACACTTTTTTTGTTTTTTTGAAGCAACCAGAGAACATTTGGAAATAATCAATCGAGTAAATTTTTCCTTCCCAAAAGGTATTCCCTGGTTTCCGGTTTGAATTGTACGTCTCCAAAATAGTAAGAATTTTCTTCGCTTGTCTGTTTGATTTACTGGTACAGAAAGTTCTATAATTATGATTACTTCAAACCCAAACTTTTGAATTTAGTTTTGAAGTTGTAATCGGTTATCTTGCTTCGTGAACTGATAAATTCAAATGTGGTGGTGATGCTCATCTATTCCTGGTGATAACCCACAGCTCATTATCTATTAATCAAATTGAAATGCCATGGTGATGCTCATCTATTAAGCGCTTTGATTTACAATTTAGTTTGTGAAATCTTTGATGGTGTATTTGCTATTATAGGGTAAGAAAAGATGAAAGAGAAACAGTGGTACCTTCCAAGCCAATATGAAGAAACGGCGTGGACAAGCTTTGGGCACCAGAAAGCTATGTACAGTGACACCTGCTTTGTGCAAAGGTATAGCTCTGAAGGGTGGGAAAGGTAACTTGTTATTGGATAAATATGGAGTCTTTATTGAATCTTGCTTTCCATTATCTCTCTAGCAGCTCCAAAAGATGACTGATGATTCAGAATAAATACAACTTCATTGCTAATTAAAGTATTTTGTAGCTCGTATGATGTTCGATCTATGTTTTTTCTTTTGGTTTGTACTTAATTTGTCTAGGATATGTTGTATATTATGTTTCATATCGTGTCTGCAGTTATGGTTTTGTTCATCTTGCTGGTCAGACTCATTAAACACAAAATCAAGTAGATGCTCAAAGGGAACTCGTTGGTAAGAAGATCAGGGTTTGGTTGCCTAGTTTATCAAGCATATGAAAAAAAATTGTAGTTCTGAGTTTAGTACTAATTGTATTAGATATATTCATGATGATTCTTGAGTGCAGACGTCTTACAGATTGCCGCTGGTGCTGAAATATGTGGATTTCTTTCTTGCTGAAGTTTATATTGGCCTGCTAAAAATGCGAAGTGAAGTTGTTATCCACTTTTCCCTCTTATACAACACGAGGAATTTAGGATACTCGATCCAATCCACTATTCAAGGTTAAAGCGGAATGTGAAGATGTCTATGAGAATCTCTTAGAGTTCTAGAGAAACCAATTCAATCTTGATATGATTACATTCGCCTCTGAAATTGTTTGTTTCTAGTTTCAGTATCTCGCCCGTGTCGGTCATGTTTCGTATTTTGTTTCAATATCTTAACTGGCGATTATATTATTCGACTCAGTAACTTATCTGGTTTTGATTCTTCTTGGTATATATTATATTCTTTTATTAATGAATGAGAGATTTTAATATCTTTTTCTGCTTGTAATCTTGGCGAGTGATTTTAATGAGTTGGAACTTGCTAAAAATAACCTGCGGAAAAGTATAATGAGCTGAATATATAAACAAAAGTTAAGAAGTGACCTCTTGCCACGACCATAATCTATGGCTAGAAAAGCAAATCCTGACACGGACATGTGCTCAATACTGACATCTAATAATCGTAGCAAATGATTAATATAGAATTTGCCACGTGAAGATATCGTGGCTAATAGAATTAGCCACTGGACTATTTGTTACTCCACCATAGCCGTGACAAACTATATTTTGCCACGGATTTTTGAGTTCTATCCACGCAACTGAAACGTGGCTAAAGGTGATAAATTTTGTAGTGGGCCCAATCATTATTCGTAAACCGAAGTCACCAAATAATAATCATGTCCATTCATGAACCTAGAATTTCTTCCTAAGTCAAGATCATAGTAACCCAATCATACTACTAAGACTGCACAATCAAGTATAATATGCACATGAGTGACTTCCCCAAATAAAATAATATATATAATAATCAACTGGGGTAAAGCCGGACTACTAGGTAATAATCAACCGAGGTAAATCCGGACTACTATCTTAAGACAATAAAATGTAATAATATTTACCCGGGGTAAAGCCGGGCTACTAGGTAATATTCAAACAATATAGCATTGCCCTACTAAACTTAGCCAAGAGCTATGGGGAAACACAGACACTCTTCGCGGGGAAACCACCCAACGCATGTTACACATCATACCCATTGAATTACAAACAATATGCTTACAGAAATTAAAGACTCATCATGCTCGTAGATAACATGAACTTAGTGATTACAAGAAGGTTACAGAGTTCCCACCCGAATTGATGACAAGCCATGCCTACCTCGAGATCCACGATCCATGGTTCATCCCTTGAATCGATCGTTGTTAATAAAGACTAAATGTTATTCGCACAAGCATTCTAAGAGATTAGCCAAAATTCTCATGCAAGGCTCATATCAATATCATACAAGTCTCTAGTTATAAACTAAGTGAAATAACTAGTGGCTCTAACTCTATTACTAGTTCTATAACCTGGTAATAAGTAATTTTGGGATAAAACAATATCTACTAATCCAAATAGGATCAAATTGGGTATCATCGGAAAGCCTTCGAAGAACTCTACAACTTTACCGGCCAAGCCCATGGGTCAAATTCGGACCAGAAGTGGTCCAAAAACGCAAAATAAGATATCTGGTCCTAAACCCAAGCCCATGGGTCGAATCCGATACGTGCCCAATAAACCGGCCCACTAATCATTACCGACTCATCGGGTCAACCCACGACCCGACCCATTTACCCGGTCCACAACTCGCATGGTCTGGCTCATACCGAGTCAAATGGGTCGACTGAGTCAGAAGCTGACTCGGTCATCTTCTTCACTAGTTCTCTGAAATATTTCAAGTGTTGAACTCAAGAGTCAACTCGTGTGGTCACTTTCTAATGTCTCTAGAATACGATCTATAAATCCGAATTAAACAATCTACCGTTCATTAGAATTAAGGGATCATTGACTACAACTTTTGCGTACTGTATGTTTTCCAAATATCGCTAGAACCTATCTAGAATTACTCAAACTTATTCATAGTCGTGACTGATTACACCAGTGTTTTCCTACGTCGACTAGTTTTCGATCACTGATATCTCACTCGTTACTCAACCGAATCAAACAAACTTTATATCTTCGGAATCATTATCCGGCGTGCTACAATTTCTATTTACAGAGCTATATCTAATTAACTCTCTAACATACTTAGTAAGTTCTCTAGATTATGGCCAATAAACATAAAACCACATAAAATAACAAATTTTAAAACATAAGAACTTGATGGATTTTCACCTATTCAAATATTCAACAACAACCCAATCAACATATACTATTTGGGCAAGTTTCTAACATCACCATCCTCTCTACAACCAATACTGTTGAGACTATTAGTCCCATATTGTTTGGGCAATCTAAGATCCTGCGGTTTATAATCCTTAAGGCCTCTCCACTCATTGCCAATTGGTTTTGAGTTGGATGCCCGTATTTTAACATGGTATCAGAGTAGACTAATTTACGACGAGTCATTTGACCGCGCCTTTATTCCGCGTCACCCGATTTATTTTCCACGTGTTGGACCCAACGAGGCTACACGTGAGGGGGCGTGTTGAGATTATTAGTCCCACATTGTCTGGGCAATCTAAGATCCTGCGGTTTATAACTCTATGGTCCTCTCCACTCATTTCCAATTGGTTTTGAGTTGGATGACCGTATTCTAACATGGTATCAGAGCAGGATATTTGCGACGAGTCATTGACCGCACCTTTACTCAGCGTCACCCGATTTGATTGTCCACGTGTTAGACCCAACGAGGCTACACGTGACGGGGCGTGTTGAGATTATTAGTCCCGCATTCTTTGGGAAATCTAAGATCCTGCGGTTTATAATCCTTTAGGCCTCTCCACTCATTGCCAAATGGTTTTGAGTTGGATGCCGTATTCTAACAAATACATCACATCACATCATCAATCTCCATTATGTATCATGACTAACTTGTTATACATGTTCTTCCTCTAAATACTACTACTTCTAATCTGATTTCAAAATTAGTTTGTCTCTATCACTCCAACTACTTCTCTCAAAGCTTACTAATATTCATCTCTCACTCTCTCCCTTTATCTTCATCTCTTTCACTCAAAACTCTTAATCATATATTTTCCCTTCCTTTTTCTTCTCCTCCTCTTAAGCTTCTATATTATAACAACCAAAAAACTATCTTTCTACCTATAACTCATGCTCCCTTTCACCCTATAACTACAGCTCCAACTTACACAAAACAGAGACAAGTTTCAATCACATATATACGGTTAAGATAATTTGAAAACCAAACACCCTAATAACACATATTTAAGTTCTACTAATACAACTCATATAAAACACTAAGGGACATTCTATAGATAACTAAAGGTCCACTCCAAGAGGAGGTCCGGTCAAGTATGGTCAAGGTCAGAGTCTACAGGGGTCAAAAGGTCAACGTCAATCACTTTTTTGATTCCGACTTCCGCGTGCGATATCTTCTTCGTCTGACGACCTATTTGCGCGTTCTAGTAATCCATTTTGCATAATTTTTCGAGATCTATCTAGTGGTACTATTTTCATATCTAGATTATTGTTAGATTAATTTCTATAAATTAAAATCTTTCCATTAATTGAGTCATTAGCGACCTAATTGTCTCTTGATCAGTTAAATAACGTTGACGAGCTTGTGAATCCTTACATTCTACCCACCTTATAAGAATTTTCACCCTCAAAAATTAAATAGATCTACCTCTCAATGTAAGTACTGCTAAGATCTAACTAAGATCTAAAGTTTTTTGATTGGAGCCACACGAAATCTAACTCATTTCAAATGAGTTTGATCGAAGAAACATGAAATGAAACATAATTTACATGGATCTCTATAACTAAGATCTAAAGTTTGTAGGTCTAGGTTCAACTACAATAATTTATGTTCTAACAAATAAGTATGTCTAAGTTCTCCGCGCTAATATTTATAGTCTAATATTTAGTAATTTATTAATTTGATGTAGTTTTGTGTTTGTTATATATATTTATCCATATAACTAGTCCAAATTTGATTTCACGACAAACTATATTATTTGATATTTTAACTTTATTGTTATACGATATACAATTTTTTTTCCTAAATATTATCTACCATAAATTTGCTATTAACCTAATTACTCAAATATTATTTATCAACTGTGTTATTATTTTCGTTATTCTTATTATCATCATTATTGGTTTGTTGATAGTCCAGTTGGTACACTAAGTTTTAATTTTTCTAAATATGACTCTACAGATATGAAAAGATTTATAATTGATTTT
>NC_039360.1:124483178-124498787 GCF_003573695.1 Papaver somniferum
TGGACTAAAGATAATTTGGGTATAAGATTATTAATTAAGTTCTTAAGTCGAACCTAATAATTTTAGTCTTTTTGTTTTATGCGATATATCCTCAATTTCTTAAGTCTAACCTGGTAAGTTTTATATTAACTATCTGACTTAAATGCAAACCATATATTTCTAAATTTGTCATTAGTTTAATCTACAAAAAGTCAACCGTAGATAAGCATTAATAATTTCCTTTTCAATAGATTAAAGGTTCTATATAAAAGCAAAGTACTCAATGAATTCCTAAATATATTTGGGATTTATCGGATATACTAACCTCGTTATTTTTCTAGTGCTGGATTTCCAATGTGTTCATAATTTTTAGACTAACTATTCTCTAATCTCTTTACAAAACATAAAGTAATTGATTTACCCTACTATTTTTACTTCATAAATCGTACACATATCCAACCAAAAAAATCCATCAATCAAACAAATCTTTTAGTTATTGTTAGATTTTAGTGATTAAGATTTATCTCACACCCCAATCCAGTACTAAACTAATCTAATAATCTATCTGAGACTATAAATTATCTATCGTTTTCCATGTAAGATCTAATGGTGAGCTCTGATACCAACTTGTCACGCCCCGAATACTAAACCTGCTTAGTTAATTATAATATAGACTAAACCTGAAGTAACAAAATCTTGATCTTCAAACTTAAGGAACTTAATCGCATAAAGTAATACAAATCTAATTCTCAAACACTCTGATACTTAATAGATGAAAACTCTCATATGATACGATTATATTAATGTGTTTTTTTAAAAATAATCAAAGAATACATATATATATATATAAAATACATAAACGTTCTTAATCTGCTAAAGTTTCAAACTACGAAACAATTATCTTCATGCGCGCCATCTCTTCTGAAAACTGAAACTGAAGTGGGAACAAGTGAGCACATCATCCCAAAAGGGGGCTCAGTGGTTATCATTATAACATTCATGTAATCACTAACATGCATCACAGTTCTACTAAAGAAAAACGATAAACATCTTTTACACGCAATATAGAGCAGAAGATTGCTTCAATTCAAATCCCCAGATATTACATCCATAGCGGTAATATCCGTGAAAGATCCACCTCCGGATGGATCTAAGAGAAAGTAATTAAACAACCTAAACATATGTTATCCCAACCTCGTCTCTCTCAATGGAGGAGAAGATGCTAGGAATAACTCCAGCCTCAAATGATAGCATGAATCCAGGTACCGTAAGATATTATCATGGAATGCTACACCTCATAAAACCCAATGCCACCATCTAAATCTAGAATATAATAAGATTTTGATTTCTATGATCTGACCCCGCACGACAGGTTCACGAAAATCCCAATCATTATTCGTAAACCGAAGTCACCGAATAATAACCATATCCAATCATGAACCTAGAATTTCTTCCTAAGTCAAGATCAAAGTAACCCAGTCATACTATTAAGACTGCACAATCAAGTATAATATGCACATGAGTGACTTCCCCAAATAAAATAGTATATATAATAATCAACCGAGGTAAATCCGTACTACTAGGTAATAATCAACCGGGGTAAAGCCGGACTACTATCTTAAGACAATAAAATGTAATAATATTTATCCGAGATAAAGCCGGGCTACTAGGTAATATTCAAACAACGTAACATTGCCCTATTAAACTTAGCCAAGAGCTTTGGGGAAACACAGACACTCTTCGCGGGGAAACCACCCGACGCATGTTACACAGCATACCCATTGAATTACAAACAATATGCTTACAGAAATTAAAGACTCATCATGCTCGCAGATAACATAAACTTAATGATTACAAGAAGGTTACAGAGTTCCCACCCGAATTGATGACAAGCCATGCCTACCTCGAGATCCACGATCCATGGTTCATCCCTTGAAACGATCGTTGTTAATAAAGACTAACTGTTATTCACACAAGCATTCTAAAAAATTATCCAAAAGTCTCATGCAAGGCTCATATCAATATCATACAAGTCTCTAGTTATAAACTAAGTGAAATAACTAGTGGCTCTAACACTATTACTAGTTCTATAACCTAGTAATAAGTAATACTAATCCAAATAGGGTCAAATTGGGTATCATCGGAAAGCCCTCGAAAAATCCTACCACTTTGTTGAGGAACCAGATGCTAATTCGGACCAGAAGTGGTACAAAAACGCAAAATAAGATATCTGGCCCTAAACCCAAGCCCATGGGACTGTTCTGGCTCGGGCCCGTTAAACCGGCCCACTAATCATTACCGACCCATCAGGTCAACCCACGACCCGACCCATTTACCCGGTCCACAACTCGCATGGTCTGGCTCATACCGAGTCAGATGGGTCGACTGAGTCAGAAGCTGACTCGGTCATCTTCTTCACTAGTTCTCTGAAATATTGCAAGTGTTGGAACTCAAGAGTCAACTCGTGTGGTCACTTTCTAAGGTCTCTAGAATACAATCTATAAATTTAAATTAAACAATTTATGGCTCATTATAATAACGGGATCATTGACTATAAATTTTGCTTACTGTATATTTTCCACATATCGCTAGAACCTATCTAGAATTACTCAAACATATTCATAGTTGTGACTGATTACACCTGAGTTTTGTTGCGTCGACTAGTTTTCGATCACTGATATCTCACACGTTACTCAACCGAGTCAAACAAACTTTATATCTTCGAAATCCTTATCTGGCGTACTACAATTTCTATTTATATAGCTATATCTAATTAACTCTCTAACATACTTAGTAAGGTCTATAGATTATGGCCAATGAACATAAAACCACATAAAATAACAAATTTTAAAACATAAGAACTTGATGGATTTTCACCTATTCTAATATTCAACAACAACCCAATCATCGAAAACATATAAGAACAAGTAAAATATGTTACCTTAGCTATTTGGGCAAGTTTCTAACATCTCCATCCTCTCTACAACCAATACATCACATCACATCATCAATCTCCATTATGTATCATGACTAACTTGTTATACATGTTCTTCCTCTAAATACTACTAATTTTAATCTGATTTCTAAATTAGTTTCTCTCTATCACTCCAACTACTTCTCTCAAAGCTTACTAATATCCATCTCTCACTCTCTACCTCTATCTTCATCTCTTTCGCTAAAAACTCTTAATCATATATTCTCTCTTCCTTTTTGTTCTCCTCCTCTTAAGCTTCTATATTATAACAACCAAACAACTCTCTCTCTACCTATGACTCATGCTCCCTTTCACCCTATAACTACAACTCCAACTTACACAAAACATAGATAAGTTTCAATCGCATATATACGGTTAAGATAGTTTGAAAACCAAAAGAAAAATATATACTCTTACACCCTATTAACACCTATTTAAGTTCTACTAATACAACTCATATAAAACACTAAAGGACATTCTATAGCTAACTAAAGGTCCACTCCAAGAGGAGGTCCGGTCAAGTCTGGTCAAGGTCGGAGTCAACAGGGGTCAAAAGGTCAACATCAATCACTTTTTTTATTCCGACTTCCGCATGCAATATCTTCTTCGTCTGACGACCTATTTGCGCGTTCTAGCAGTCCATTTCGCATAACTTTTCGAGATCTATCTAGTGGTACTATTTTCATATCTAGATTATTGTTAGATTAATTTCTATTAATTAAAATATTTCCATTAATTGAGTCATTAGCGATCTAATCATCTCTTGATCAATCAAATAGCGTTGACGAGCTTGTGAATCCTTACATCCAACTTCATCATCTGATGCACTAAAGAGAACTGGTACATGGGAATTAGTTGATCCTGAACCTCGTATGAATGTGTTAGGTTGTAAATGAGAATATAGGGTCAAACTAAATGCAGACGGGTCAATTGATATATTCAATTCAAGGTTATACTTAACATGATGATATTGATTATGTTGAAACATTTAATCATGTTGTGAATTCAACAACAATGAGAGTAGTTTTGACTATAATTGTTACTAGAGGATGGGAAATTAAGCAATCAGATGTTTCCAATGCTTTTTTGCATGGAGATCTCACTGAAAATGTATAAATGAAACATTCACCGAAATTTGTCAGTTCTGAATTTCCAATTAGAGTTTGTCATTTGAAGGAGAGTTTATACGGATTGAAACAAGCTCCAAATGCTTGGTTTAAAAATTTGGTACTTATTTGACTTCTTATGGATTTGTCCAAACAGTTTCGTACTTTTTTATGTTTGTTTACATTGTTGGTTCAGAAATGATGGTTTTATTGTTATATGTTAATGATAGTATTCTAACCGGGTCTTCAAATGATTTACTTGGTGCTCTTGTCAAGTATTTGAGTGTTTTTTTTGCAATGAAAGAATTAGGAGATGTACATAATTTCTTAGGCATAGAAGTACTTATCAAATAATAATATTTGTTGACATGAAAGAAATACACTTTGAATTTGTTAGCCAAATCTGACATGCTTGAATGTAATCCATGTGATACTATGGTAGCCAAAGGTCAGAGTATTTCTTCTATAAATGATGGTACTTTATTACATGATGCTTCCGAGTATAAAAATGTAGTTGATATGTTACGATATTTGTGCTTAACAAGACCAGATATATGCTTTGGAGTCCTAGAGTTTCTATAAATGATGGTACTTTGTTACAGGATGCTTCCTGTAGATGGTGGATTTTCGACAAGGGCTAAAATCGTAAAACCATAGTTATACGTGCTCCTGATTCAGCAATCAGATGACCATTGAGGCTCATGTCTCTCATCAAAGCATGAAAGCTCATGCCATAAGAATCTCTGACTGATAATACTGTCTCTCATAGTGTATGTAGATATGTAGTCTCTCAGATGAGGAAACGACATATCCCATGAATACCGAGCAATTTCGATATTTACTTCTATATAGAATCGAAATATTGGACGGCTCCTAGACAACTTGCCTGCTAGTATAGAGCAATAACGTCTTCAAGATGTAACAATGTTTTCCCTGACTATATAAAAGAAATATGACGCTTAAACAAGCTCATATCACTCAATTCCTGAATAATTAATGCTCCTAGACGATCGTACTAGTATAGAGCCCTAAATTAATTATTCTTAAATCATTATTTTCATTAACTGAATCCCTGGAAAATATTCTACGTTTTTCATAATATTTCGTTACTTCAATCTATGGTTCTTCCCAGCATAATTCCATGGGCTATTAATAAATATTCAACATGCGGGCATCTGAGCAACTATCGAGTAAGCCCTGACTAAAATGGTGCAAGTGTACTCAGCAATAACCCACTAACGAGCACCTGAATGCACGAACGAGCATTCCAAAATACGAAGGAACGATGAACCTATGCAAAATAGGAAGAAAATAATAAATAATAAAATCAAGGCGCTGGGGGACTGTGCCCACTGCCCGGCCGGTCGTGTCGTGGCCAGTCCACCATGCCCAATTTTATATTTTTTCACATTTTATTATCTTCCTTGATCACATGAAAATTCTCTCATTTGAACAAAATTCTTTCATTTTAAGGAAACTCCTCGGTTTCATGGTGTTTCCTTCGTATCAAGGAAATAATATAAAATTGGGAAAAGGTTGGGACCGCGTCTACTAGCCGACCGGCTATGCCCTAGTCGTGGTCGGTCCCACACCTCATGATTCCTTATTATATCCCTCATCTCATGAAAACTCCTTAATTTCATGATATTTCCTTCAAGTCATGAAAAATAATATAAAATTAGGGAAACTCGTGGGACCGGGCCCTAGCCGGCCAGTCATGCCCTATCCGGTCCCACACACCCCTTATTTTATTATTATTATTTTTTATGTTTCCTTCATTCCATGAAATTCCTTAATTTCATGATATTTCCTTCAAGTCATGAAAAATAATATAAAATTAAGAAAACTCGTGGGACCGGACCCTACCCGGCCGGTCATGCCCTAGTTGGTCCCACACGTCCCTTATTTTATTATTATTATTTTTTATGTTTCCTTCATTCCATGAAATTCCTTGATTTCATGAATTTTCCTTCAAATTATGAAAATTCCTTCAAATCATGAAATAATACATAAAATTAGGGAAAGCTCACGCGACCGGGCCCTAGCCGGACGACCATGCCCAAGCCGGTGCCACACGCCCTTATTTTATTATTATTAATATTATTTGTTTCCTTCATCTCATGGAAACTCCTTCACTTCAAGGAAACTCCTTGATTTCAACAAAACCCCTTGGTTTCAACAAACTCCTTGATTTCATGATATTTCCCTCAAATCATGAAAAATAATATAAAATTAGAAAAAGTGCCATGAGACCGGGCTCTTTGGACGGCCGGCCATGCCGTGGCCATAGCCGGTCCCACACTTCATGATTCCTTAATTTATTATCATTATTTCCTTTATATTATGAAGTTTCCTCAGTTTCAGCAAAATCCTTGGTTTCTTCATATTTTCTCAAAATGTTGCTCAAACGCACATCAGAAAGTATCAAAATTCTCAGCACTAAGACATGGACACTTTGGCGACGCGATCATATTACCTTGACCGACCAAGGTTGTTTCTTTGGCTTGCAAGAGGCCGGTCCCACATACTTTCACCATTTGACCTAATTTGTTCACATTAGGTTCAAATACTTCAAAATAATTTTGGAATTTCATAAAACGATCGTCAGTCGATCCCGTGACCAACCAGGACCGGTTTTCATGACCCCTTGGTCGGTACTTCATCTCTTCATCTCTTCATAATTTATTAGGTTTTATCACCTAAGGTTCAGACGCACATTGTTTGAATAAATGATTAAACTAGCATTTAATCATCTTTTCGCCAACTGGTATTCAAGAGACTACGGTATTTTGTTCACTCGAGCATCTGGGTTATACATGGTCGACCCATCATCCCATGTATCCGGTATCTCCTTCACTCCATGGTTAATTTTCAATAAACCATCAATTGATCGAATTAGGGTTTCGAGTCCAAGGTTCATAATTCCAGATTCGAACGCTAATAATTTTACGACGATCTCATGATCAGCATTTTATTAATTATACTCGGTTCAATTTCCAGTATCTTAAAATAATATTTTATTTGGTCATGCTAACAGTAATTCATTAAACGAGCAACATTTGCTCAAATGAGCAATATTTGCTCAGATTAAGGAATATTGGTTCAACTATCAATATTCAACGATCCATCGAATGAGAAATATTTTCTCACCTTAAGTATCAACATTTATTCGACAATAATACTTCTGTATCAACAAACACGATCAATTCATGAGTCTCAGAACATTCGCACATTCGACTCAGCAATACAAGGACTCATCGTCCCATGAAGTCAGCAACTGACTAACTAAATACACGTCTGCCTTGCAGATTCCATAATCACGAGACATCAATCGTGTTACATGGGGGGATATTAACTAGGGTTTTGGTCTGGCGGTCTACAACACGTGTGTTCATACACACGATGAGAATGTGAGCAAGTCGTGCAATCAGTTGAAGGAGTTAACAAAGTAGTGGGTAGAAAATCAACTAAGTCTCTGCACGATGAGCAACTGGTTTTAACACGATTTCCACTTCCCCACTCTTTGACTCCAGCAACTGTCACACTTCATGGGATCAAGGTGTTTACAATTCTAGCAATATAAATAAGTCTCTGAATCATGATTGAAAACAAGAAAATCTTTCGTCAAAAAGACAACACGAGATTAACAACTCAACGTATGAGAATTACTCTCAACAGAGCAAATTCAATAAATCAGAGCTTATCTTATTTCTTTAGGCAGAATACAAAACACACCTACAATCTTCGATCACCATTGATCTCACACATTTCTCAGATTCTCTCCTACAAATCAACCCATCCTCTGTTGTGACCGAATTGACTCTGGAACGGCCATTGTCTTGGTTTAGTCCGGAGTCCTACAGATTGATCTCTCGAATTCAAAGCACTCCCTTCTTGCAGTGCATCTGTGTGAGGTTAAGCATTTCGCTCGGTTCAAGGAGCCTCCTCCGTACAGTCGTCTCCTCAATTCCGTAAAAACCAGCAAATCGTTTTTCCCCATCTATAGATTGGCGACCACAGTGGGAGATCATTCTCTCGGTTGCAATCTCAATTCTCACAAAGATGGTTGGTCTGAGGTCTGGTTCAGTTACCAATCCGAGTTCAATGCCTGATTCCAATATTGCAAGCTCTAGTAGTAATGCCAATACAACTCCTCCGGCGTAACCTGCCACAACCACTCCTCCGACGCAACCTACCACCACTACTCCTCCGACGCAACCTGCCACCACCACTCCTCCAAATGCCCCGGTAATCACCCATGCAAGTGACGGCACTGGCGTCATCAACAATCCACTCTTTGGTCAGTCTCCTGAAGAAATCCGAGAAAATCCACCTACCATTGGTGATCTCATGAAGGTGCAAGAGACTCTTGCCAAAAATCAGACTGACATGGCTGCTACTCAGAAAGAACTATGCAATTATCTCAAGACTCTTACAGAGAAGATGTCGGAGAAAACTCAGGAGAAATGAAAAGATAAAGAAACGCCTTCAGATGCTGATCCCGAGTTCACTCCAATCCATGTAGTGATGATGAAGAAATACCTAAGGCTGCAGACAATCCACCAGTAAAAGAACCATCCATTTTTATTACTCGTGAAGACCTGGAGCGTCTTTTGGAAGATCGTGGAAAAGACAAGACGTCTTCTGTCCACTGTCACCAACCTCCATACCCTGCTGCTATACAAAGGATTCCTCTGCCAAAAGGTTACACCTCTTCAACATTCACCCTTTATGATGGAACGGGTAACGCTCGAGAAGATGTCTCTCGATTCTTGGAAGTATTGGGTGAACATGAGCACAACCATACTGTCCCACTGAAGGAATTTTCAAAATCTCTGAAAGGCATGGCATATACCTGGTACAACAACATCGCACCATGAAGTATCAAGAGTTGATGAGAAATGGTTAATGCTTTTTACAGAAAGTATTTCTTCGTTTCAGAGCAAATCACCCTCTCTGATCTCGGAAGGATGTTTCAAATGAGCAACGAACATCCTAACGATTATGTGAAAAGGTTCAGAGTTCAAGCTTTGGACTGCCATGATCCAAATGTTACAGAACAACAACTCGTGGACTTGTGCATCAACAGAATGATTCCAGTCTATAGGTATTTACTGGAAAATCTCAAGTTCCAGACTTTCTACGAACTTCATGAAGCGGCTAAGAGGTCGGCAACTACTACACCTGCTTTACTGGAGATGGATAAAACTACAAAAACTGAAGAACCATGGGAGACTCGAGGTAGCAGACGTTTGATCAACAAACAATATAATCTCCAACCTTCCACAAACGCTGTTGCATAATGAGGGAAACGAAAATCCGAGCCACAACGCAAGCATACTTCCTCAACTCCTTTAAAGGCACAACAGAAGGATAATGCACAAGTTCCTGCTCAACACGCGGAAGCTGATCCATAGGCACATGACTTCCCCTTTCCATTGAAGAGGTCATTGAATTACTAGATGCTTGGGTTCAAGACGGCGCGATCAAGTTGTCATATGTCAAGAAAGAACCAACTGAAGAGGCCATGGAAAATCCTTGTTATTGTCGATTTCATAGGTTCGTCAACCATCCCACAAGTGATTGCAGAACTTTGAAACACATATTTAAGGAAAAGATTGAATCAGGAGAGCTTAACTTGGGGAATGAAGGAGTACACAGAGATCCTCTCCCAGTCAGAGTCTTCACTCTTTCTGAACCGCCTATCAAGGAAGCAGTTCAATCCTTAATTGAGCATGTTTGTGAATTGTTGTAGTTATCAAAAGCTCAAAGGGGAGACATGTTTGCTGCATTGAACCACATTGTGTCAGGAAAACGTTTATCGATCCAGGAGACGCCACATGAGCCTTCATCAGCAAAAAACAAAGAAATGTATGACCGGGGACTTCTCACCACAGTCCATGTCAAGGGAAACGAATTCAAACGAGCATTGATTGATGTAGGCACTGTTGTCAACGTTATCCCTCTAAAAACTCTCAGAGCCGCCGATATCACACGACAGGAAGCCATTCATGCTCCAGCATCAATTATGGATCATGAAGGAATGCCCAGAGAGGCTTATGGCCACATTACTCTCAAGGTGAACATAAACTCAACCTGAGCAGAAACAAACACCTTCGATTACACACTTCTCCGTTGAAGAAACTTCTGATTCAGAAGAAGAAAAAGAAGATATTTCACCGTTCGAGTATCTGGAGGAGGTCAAAGCCCTGACAGGGCTAACACAAAAGCCTGAAGAAAATGCAAATGCTTTCATCAAAATATTTCTTACTCAGACAAGTCTTGTTCCTCCTCATTTGTCCATATCATCAGTTTTCAAATATGCTTATTTGGTCTGAGGGCTTCACTCCACCAACAACTTAGCTATTGCAAAATTCTATGAATGGATAACCTCACCTCAACAATATTTCACCAAGTGGCTGGATGCAGAACCTCTCTGAATCGAACACCTCACTAATACAGTCATTGCTGAAATAATGGCTGAATTCGACAAACAGTATCCCAAATACTCTCCTTTGCACGAATGTCCGCATATGCCGCAAGGTGGGAAGACTTCAACAACATGGAACTCCACTGCACGAAGAATCCCAAACAAACAGAAGATATTCAGAGAACGGATGATTAAGTCTAACAAATTCCAGGAAGGAGATTTAGTTCTCAAAGCAACTAAGCGTAACTTTCATTATGCAAAGAATTCCAACTGGGAGGGACCTTTTATGATCTCTAAGTCTGTTGTTGGTGGATACTACAAATTAATCAACATGGATAGCAAGGAGACTGTGACCGTAATACACGAAAATTGGCTCAAGGCCTTTGATGTTTAAGGTTTTTGATATTCGTGGTATTGGATGTTCAAGGCACGAACACCCCAAATATTTGGCGTTTAGAATTTTGCTTCATTGTATTTCAATTCTCCAAAATGTTTGCAATACTTGCATTCAGTAATTTGAATTCAACAAATTATCAAAATTCAGTCTACTTAAAGAAAATATCTATCAAACCCATAAATCCTCAATCATCTACTTATCCAAAACTAATCAAAACCAGAAACAAAACCTCACATCTCTTAGAAGTTCAGAAGTTCAAGAGATTATGAAAAGAAATCAAAGAAAATCAACAAATAAATACTTTTGCTCTTCTGCATCCTTCAAGACTTGTAAAGCCGCCTTATCCATGTTCAGCTCTTCAGTCAGCCTGACAATCTTTTCTTCCTTGTCCATCACAACATCATTTGGAAAGGGTATGTTCTTCTCACATAAGTCCTTGATAGCATTTATCTTCTTACGAAGCCACCTCACGTTGAAGCCAAGTCTCTCAGAATTCTCCAAGTTGAACTCTCAATCAAAGAGTACATATGAAGTGATAGTATTTCTATCCCTAGCGCATATGTCACTTAAAACACGCAAGATAACACTTACTTGCATTTTTAAAGAATAAGCACGCTTGGGATCTCTGGTAACGATGATGTGACCAAATTTCTTCCATATCTTCTCGTACAAGCCGACATATCCAATGGGAACGTTGAATCCACCAACCAGTTCGTGATATGGGAGTGACGCATCAAATGGAGGATCAAAATCAATCCCTACACTCGGGTATTCATGCACTACTATTAACCGGTTGTCAGCCAACAAATATAATTTCACTTCCTTACTCAACTACAATAATGTAGAAAGTGGTAGGAAAGAGTTCGTATCCACAGAGAGGTTTCTTTTTATATAAATTTAAGTTTCTAAGATAACCAAGGGTGATTTTTGTTGTTGTCGTAAAGCAAAATAATAAATCAAAGCAAATTAAATAGTTGGAATAATCAATAAGGAGAGGATATTGGTCATGGGATAGTATCATTCACAAGCATGTATTTTTCATCATTGACTAGAATTGATAATTTAATCTCTTATTTATTAAAAGTCCTAGAATACCTTGATCGCAAGAATATCCCGCTAATTCCCTAATTTCATCACAACCACATTAAAAGATGCATCTGTAAAGTCTTCCTAGAAAGCAACCCAAAGTGTAAAAGCAAAATTAAGTTTAACTCCCTAAAATCTTTAAGATTTATGGAATAAGACTAATCAAAGCAAACAAACGTGTAAAAGCACTAATTTGTTTTAGCCAAGATTATGATTCATATGTAGCTAGTAGGATATATCACTACAAGCACTAACCACAATTATGCTACTTGAAATCAGGGACAAACAACTTTTACGTATTGAAAACCCTAATATAGCTCTAGAGATGAAAGCAAATCGGATTGATTCCGGACTCAACCAATCAAACAATCAAATCATAAAACACTATTAACCATGAATCATAAACAATAAAGTTGAGACAAAACTAATCCATAGAATTAAATAACATACATTGAGAAATCAACTTTTATCCCATAACCAATAAGTGTATTTAGTTACTCATAATAATGGAGTTCATCATCAATAAAATAATAAAGAAGATGAAAGCAAATCAAACCCTAGAAGTAGTTTTCTCCAAAGATCCAAGAAGAATAATAAAACGTGATCTCCCAAAAGTTGTAGAAGTCTTCTTTTATAGTCCTTTGCTTTCCAAAATTAGGTCTTCAAAGCCCAAAGTCCATTGGATGAAAATCCGCGTGGACCAAAAGTCAATAAAACCCGTGTAGAAACTCTGCCAATTCCGTCGCCGAAAAGTCACCGTAAATTGGCCGGAGGGTCGCCGAAAGTCAGCCAGGAAAGTAGCTCAGGTGACCGGCAAGTCCGCCCGGTCACCGGTCAAATGAGTCAACTCGGTCAGGTCAACCGGGTCATGCACCGAGTCAGTGAGTCAGGCAGATGAATCAGATCGCTAGACAGTTTCTTACTCAGTTGACTGGTCTGAGTGGCACTAGCATAGGCCATTGCATAGGCCAGAATTTGTGTTGCACCATCTTGGTGCATCACCACTGCATATCCAGCCATAGTGGCCATTCCTCATTGCAACTGCAATCTTCTGTAGCTTCATAACTAGCTGCACCAGATCCGTACTCAGCAAACCATTTAAAACATCACTGTCACCACACACACCTGCATTCACAACTCCAATTCAAGCTCAATTCCACCTCATGTAAAGCTACAGCTATCTCATGCAGTGAGTTCTAAACTGCAGCTCTAGATCATCTCAATATCCAATTCTCTGCGGCTCTGCCATTCCTGCGACACCAGTGTCATTCTCTGGCTTATCTGCTTCACTTCAACCCATGTAACTGCATCCAACGACACATTATTATTCTACCAGAACTGAACCTGTGGGTACCTGTCCTAGCATACATCTATACAGCATCAATGACATTACTTCATGCTGCTTTAAACTCCTGCCACAACCCTGCAATCCATTTCCTTGCAAGTTCCAGTTCTCCAGCTGCAACATGCCTACTAACTATTCCATTGCACTTCAATTTACTGTACTAACACCTGTCAATTCTGCAACATAAGCTGCAATATCACTCCCTGTCTGAACCCACACCAAAACCTTGTGCAACACAACCCACCAACAGTTCATTGCAACCAGCTTTTGCAACTCAACTGCCATTCAAAACTGCAATCCTTGCTCTCCTGCAATGCCATCTCAGTCACAGTTCAATTTCATCATCAGTTGCAAAACCCTCAATTCCTAGCTTTGTAGTTCCCATCTGTAGCTTAAACAATTCATTGTACCCTTAACATGTAATTCTCAAGAAACCCTAGCAGAATCAATGCAGTTCTTCATCTCAAATTCAGAACCATCAAAACCCCATTCAATAATTCAATTGCATCTAAAGAATTATTTCTTGCCTAACTGCAATCTTACCAAATCAGAATCTAAATCATACATTTCTCAACACCACAGTGAGCTTCTCTTCCTCTCTAATCAATACAAACTCAAACTGAGTTTACCCATCTTCAATACCCCAAGCTTCCTATCGATGGCAGCAATAAGACCACAGATTATCAACACCTTCTCAACTTCTGCATCTCTACACCACAGCAGCAGTGACCTTCAATCTCTTGATTTCTAGCATTTTCTCGATCTATTTCAGCAGCAGCTTCATTGATTCTTCCATCATCTTCATTCAGCAATTCATGGCCACCAGCAAACACCCAATTCGTCAATCACATCCATTTCGTTCATCTTCTCTCCATCCTCAGATACAAACCCCATTGTCTGAACTAGATTCAATCTCAATCTCTCTCGATCTCTTGATCTTGAATTCCATGGCCGCTCGGTTTAAGGCAGTGTGGGAAAGAGAGGAAACAATGATGTGAGAAAATGGTTTCTCTCGATTTTAGGTTTTAGTGTAGGAAGTGAAAGTGATATAGCCACCCATGTGCTACTGGATAAGGGCCAACTGAAATTGCACCCCTTTACATGTACTGTCCTAGAACTGACAAGCTTACTCAATGATTTTGCTCATAACTTTCTCATGCGACGTCGGAACGCCCACATTCTTTCGCCACTGGCTTCATCTTTTCGCTTTCCCCAAGATGATGAGATGAAATCCAGGATTTAAACGAGTTACACTTCCTTTTTCTCCAATGACTCTGAAACACCTATAAAACTCAAAAGCAAACATAAGATACATAATTCACAAGAAAACATAGCAAAGAAAGCATAAATACTATATATAAAATTAGGTGTTTTAGACACCTATCAAATTCCCCCACACTTATACTTTGCTAGTCTTCGAGCAAATCAAACAAAACAATTCTAAAATACATACAACTCCGTCTCGTAGAGGCTATGGTCACTTTTAGCATAAATAACAAGCCTTTAAACCCCTAGGTGTCCCTAGTGGACGAGTTATAGTCTCGTGAAGGTTTACAAGAGGTATGCCTACAAGACCTACTTTTCCAACTTACTAGTTCTCCGTAATGATAGCATCTAACGCGCTAAGAAGACACAGAAATTATGCACACTATCAATAATAAGTTAGACACATAAATGAACACAATCTCATCCTTAAGTTTTGAGAGACAAATAACCATCCCTTCTCGAGAGAAAACCGGGTTCAGAGTGATCAAAAGTCTCGACTCTGCCTCACAAAAAAGGGTTTTATGATATTGCTCTCAATAATAAATAACTCTTTATGGATCACACATGTGTCCAGGTAGGAATGAAGAGAAAATCCTGCGACACCTTGAATGGTAGGAAGGTAAAACCCTCCGAAGTTTTTTAAAAACCCACATCTTTTATCATTTTAAAAACCTTTTTTTCTGACGATCTCTTAGAAAGGAAATCAACCACTTAATGAAGGTGGTAATATGCTTACTTACCTCGTTATCCTTTCGGCGTGCAGTTAGCACCACTCTCACAACATCCATAGAAACGTCTTCGGTCTTCAATCCTTGTCTTCATCTTCGTCTTCGGTCTTCAACACTTGATGATAACTCTTGAACCTCGTAGAATCTTGACAATGTGATTCTTTCCTCAATTCCTTGTTGCTTTAAACTTCATTATGGATATTTCTTCTCCCATTGGCTTTAATAAATAAATACAAAACCAAAAATGAACTAAACAAACCAAAATACATTACAAATGAATTTTTTTTTTTCTTTCGAT
>NC_039360.1:124498911-124500394 GCF_003573695.1 Papaver somniferum
TTTTTCGTTTTTTTTTTTAGACAAGAGAAAATAAAATACAAACTAACAAATAAAATAAAATGCAAAGGCCATGGTGTAAGTAATTTAACACTCAATTCTTCACAACTTGCATGTCTTAATATCATAAACTTCTTGAATTCTCATCTTGATAATCTTCACTCTTGTACAATAGTCTTCAACTTGTAATCGGAAATATGCTTTTTATCTTGTTGCTATACTTGAATCTGAAATCTGCTCTTTTCTGTATTGTTGCTTGTAAACCTTGAACGTAATCAACTTTCCTTGTAGATTTTGATGTCGCTCCCTTGTTGATGATGATGGTGTTTCTATGGACCTGTTGGTGTAGAGAGAGATAAGGTGGATGGTGCTAACTGCGAACATGAATACAAGTGGTATGTAAGTTAGCAATTCGATGTCACCATTCATGATTGATAAAAATAGCACTCAAGAGATCAAAATAGTGCTTCTATGGTGAGAAGTTGGGTAGCTCACCATTCTACCAGAATTAACGTACGGTGACACACACTCTAAAAGCACATATTTAGACATGTACAAAGAATTGAAGGTCGGTGCCTCACATAATGTAACATGGGTAGTCTCCACTATACGGGATCACAAATCTAATACCGAATTCAGTCTGCACCTCATTTGCCAATGGGATGTTTAAATCCAACTTTAACTCTTATATAAGTAAGAAACCCGATCATGTTCTCTGTCATCTCTAAGTTCAGTCACTATTGTGAGATTCTCGATGTAATCTCAGCGACATGTATACTATGTGACTAATAACTAACTACAATTTAGAGTTTCTTATTCACTAATTTACAAAAAAGTTGAAAAAAATGCATGAAAAAGGTACAAAGCAAAAGCTTAACCACTCCCCCACACTTAAACTTTACATTGTCCTCAATGTAAATTGAATCATCTAAAGTAAGTCAAGGTGGGAAATTCAAGACAAGAAAAATCTAAAAACAAGACAAAAGTACTTAAGAATAAAAAGATAAAGGTAAAGATACAAAACCGGTGGGTTGCCTCTTACTTAGCGCTTGGTTTAAAGTCGTCAGCCCGACTTTCTCCGTGCTTTGTTCGCCTTAGCCGGCTTCCAACACATTATGGAAATCTGTTTGAATGGTATTTGGGTGCTTCCTCTCCTCAAAGATGTTGAAGTGTATGACTTCGTCATCAAACTCCATAGTCAAGGTGCCATCGTGGAAATCAATCTTCGTTCTAGCGGTACTCAAAAATGGTCTAACCAACAGCAAAGGTTGAGACGAGGATGAATTCACATCACTCATGTCTAAAACGTAGAAATCCACTGGAAATATTAGTCCTTTTACCTGCACCAAAACATCCTCAACAATCCCTTTCGGGTAAACGTTAGACCTATCGGCAAGTTGAATAATTATGCCGGTTTTCTTAAGAGGACCAAGATTTAAAGCATCATAAATAGAAGTAGGCATAACATTAATGGAAGCTCCTAAAT
>NC_039360.1:124500404-124500647 GCF_003573695.1 Papaver somniferum
ACCACAGCAGCAGTGACCTTCAATCTCTTGATTTCTAGCATTTTCTCGATCTATTTCAGCAGCAGCTTCATTGATTCTTCCATCATCTTCATTCAGCAATTCATGGCCACCAGCAAACACCCAATTCGTCAATCACATCCATTTCGTTCATCTTCTCTCCATCCTCAGATACAAACCCCATTGTCTGAACTAGATTCAATCTCAATCTCTCTCGATCTCTTGATCTTGAATTCCATGGCCGCT
>NC_039360.1:124500657-124569861 GCF_003573695.1 Papaver somniferum
CCAACAGCAAAGGTTGAGACGAGGATGAATTCACATCACTCATGTCTAAAACGTAGAAATCCACTGGAAATATTAGTCCTTTTACCTGCACCAAAACATCCTCAACAATCCCTTTCGGGTAAACGTTAGACCTATCGGCAAGTTGAATAATTATGCCGGTTTTCTTAAGAGGACCAAGATTTAAAGCATCATAAATAGAAGTAGGCATAACATTAATGGAAGCTCCTAAATTTAGCATAGCTTTTGTAAATCTTGTTTTACCAATTGTGCATGGAATAGTGAAACTACCAGGATCTTTCAATTTAGGTGGGAGTTTCTTTTTAAGATACGCCAAAGTGTTTTCCCCCACACTCATTACCTGATTACCGGTTAGCTTGTGCTTGTTAGTGCACAACTCCGTTACACACTTTGCATAGCGAGGAGATTGCCTAATCTCTTTAATGAGTGGAATATTCACTTGGACCTTCTTAAAAACATCCCAAATATCTCTTTCTTGTTCCCCCTTATTAGCTTCGGCAAACTTGCCAGGAAAAGGTAGAGGAGGAACATAAGTAGAAACAAGAGGTTTACAATTGGACTTAGTTACCTCGGGAGTTTGGGGAAAATCTGTGTTATTTTCCTCCAAAGTTGGTTCCTTTGGGGCTTATTCTTTACCCAAATCAGTAATTTCGGGTTGCACAAATTATGTACCACTTCCCAACGTAATCGAATCGACATCCTCACTTGCGTTAAGAGGTTGGGAAGGGAGTTTCTCACCATTTTGTGTATGCAGCTGATTAATCTCCTCGTCCATTGAACCAACTTGTGTTTGCAAGTCCTGGACCGCACACTCCGTTCTTTGCATAAAAGATGTCAGCAACTCTTCCATATTAGACCCTTGATTTTGAGGTTGTTGTTGTTGATGGAATTGTTGATGTGATGGTAGACCAACTTGTGCTTGCAACTCTCTAATTGCATTATCCGTTTTCTGCTTATTTAAGTCTGCTAGTTGTTGATTTTGTTGTACCAAGGAAATTAGAGTCTCCATCAAAGTAGCCATCTTTGCCAATTCTGAATTTTGGGCTTGTTGCGGTTGTTGCACTTGTTGTTGGAACTCACTCGGACGGTTGTAAAAAGAACTTTCACTTGCAACTTGCTCGTAAGTGTTGGAGTAAGTACCATATGGTTGAGTTGAGAAAATAACATTGACTTGCTCCACATTTTCATAAGCTTGGCGTGACGGTTTTACAACCACGGCTGCAGTGCTCATTTGTTGACTAACTCAATAATCTCATCAACTTGATTAACTCCCTTGGTAGGTATCTCCCATCCTCGAATTGAAAATTGTTGAGAATTTGCTGCCATACTCTCAATCAACTCTCTAGCTTGTGCCACCGTCTTGTTCATAAGTGCACCACCACTAGTCGCGTCAAGAAGATTCCTATCACTTGATTGGAGTCCTTCATAGAAGTATTGGATAATCAAAGCGTCGCTGAATTGGTGGTGAGGACAGCTTGCCACCAATCTCTTGTATCGTTCCCAACATTCATATAAAGATTCTCCCACACTTTTTTTCATCCCACAAATCTCCTTGCGAATTTGAGTAGCCTTTGCTGCAGGAAAATATCTCTCCAAAAAGAGTTTTTTCATCCCATTCCATGTTGTGATACTTCCGGGAGGTAAATAACACAACCAATCCTTAGCGCTATCCATCAACGAGAATCGAAAAACTTTCAACATTGCACCATACGCATCCATATTTGCTGGAAGAATAGCCGTGACAATGGTGTGGAAGTCCATAAGATGCTTGTTTGGATCTTCATTCACCATGCCATGGAACTTTAGTAATTCTCTAAGAAACCCCGGCTTAATCTCAAAAGTAGAATTTGATTAAATACACCCTTGTTGTATATCCAACCTGTGAGAATCTAGCTCCTTGAGTGTGCGATTAACATCACCCATTGCTCCCCTTGGTTTGTATTTCAGCAAGGTACCTGAAACACAATTCTCAAAACAAAGTTAAAACCAACGTAAAAAATAAGAAACCAAAACTATATAACAAACGGATGCCTCCCCGGCAGCGGCGCCAAAATTTGACCGGTTGTCAGCCAACAAATATAATTTCACTTCCTTACTCAACTACAATAATGTAGAAAGTGGTAGGAAAGAGTTCGTATTCACAGAGAGGCTTTTGTTTTTATATAAATTTAAGTTTCTAAGATAACTAATGGTGATTTTTATTGTTTTCGTAAAGCAAAATAATAAATCAAAGCAAATTAAATAGTTGGAATATTCAATAAGGAGAGCATATTAGTCATGGGATAGTATCATTCACAAACATGTATTTTTCATCATTGAATAGAATTGATAATTTAATCTCTTATTTATTAAAAGTCCTAGAATACCTTGATCGCAAGAATATCCCGCTAATTCCCTAATTTCATCACAACCACATTAAAAGATGCATATGTGAATTCTTCCTAGAAAGCAACCCAAAGTGTAAAAGCACAATTAAGTTTAACTCCCTAAAAGCTTTAAGATTTATGGAATAAGACTAATCAAAGCAAACAAACGTGTAAAAGCACTAATTTGTTTTAACCAAGGTTATGATTCATATGTAGCTAGTAGGATATATCACTACAAGCATTAACCACAATTATGCTACTTGAAATCAGGGACAAACAACTTTTACGTATTGAAATCCCTAATATAGCTCTAGAGATGAAATCAAGTCGGATTGATTCCGGACTCAACCAATCAAACAATCAAATCATAAAACACTATTAACCATGAATCATAAACAATAAAGTTGAGACAAAACTAATCCATAGAATCAAATAACATAAATTGAGAAATCAACTTTTATCCCATAACCAATAAGTGTATTTAGTTACTCATAATAATGGAGTTCATCATCAATAAAATAATAAAGAAGATGAAAACAAATCAAACCCTAGAAGTAGTTTTCTCCAAAGCTCCAAGAAGAATAATAAAACGTGATCTCCCAAAAGTTGTAGAAGTCTTCTTTTATAGTCCTTTGCTTTCCAAAATTAGGTCTTCAAAGCCCAAAGTCCATTAGATGAAAATCCGCGTGGACCAAAAGTCAATAAAACCCGTGTAGAAACTCTGCCAATTCCGTCGCCGAAAAGTCACCGGAAATTGGTCGGAGGGTCTCCGGAAGTCAGCCGGGAAAGTAGCTCAGGTAACCGGCAAGTCCGCCCGATAACCGGTCAAATGAGTCAACTCAGTCAGGTCAACCGGGTCAAGCACCGAGTCAGTGAGTCAGGCAGATGAATCAGATCGCTAGACAGTTTCTTACTCAGCTGACTGGTCTGAGTGGCACTTGCATAAGCCATTGCATTGGCCAGAATTTGTGCTGCACCATCTTGGTGCATCACCACTTCATATCCAGCCATAGTGGCCATTCCTCATTGCAACTGCAATCTTCTGTAGCTTCATAACTAGCCGCACCAGCTCCGTACTCAGCAAACCATTTAAACCATCACTGTCACCACACACACCTCCATTCACAACTCCAATTCAAGCTCAATTCCACATCATATAAAGCTACATCTATCTCATGCAACGAGTTCTAAACTGCAGCTCTAGATCATCTCAATATCCAATTCTCTGCGGCTCTGCCATTCCTGCGACACCAGTGCCATTCTCTGGCTTATCTGCTTCACTTCAACCCATGTAACTGCATCCAACGACACAGTATTATTCTACCAGAACTGCACCTTTGGGTACCTGTCCTAGCATACATCTATACAACATCAATCCATTACTTCATGCTGCTTTAAACTCCAGCCACAACCCTGCAATCCATTGCCTTGCAAGTTACAGTTCTCCAGCTGCAACATGCCTACTAACTCCTCCATTGCACTTCAATTTACTACACTAGAACCTGTCAATTCTGCAACATAAGCTGCAATATCACTCCCTGTCCGAACCCACACCAAAACCTTGTGCAACACAACCCACCAACAGTTCATTGCAACCAGCTTTTGCAACTCAACTTCCATTCAACATTGCAATCCTTGCTCTCCTGCAATGCCATCTCAGTCACAGTTCAATTTCATCATCAGTTGCAAAACCCTCAATTCCTAGCTTTGTAGTTCCCATCTGTAGCTTAAACAATTCATTGCACCCTTAACATGTAATTCTCAAGAAACCCTAGCAGAATCAATCCAGTTCTTCATCTCAAATTCAGATCCATCAAAAACCCATTCAATAATTCAATTGCATCTAAAGAATTATTTCTTGCCTAACTGCAATCTTACCAAATCAGAATCTAAATCATACATTTCTCAACACCACAGTGAGCTTCTCTTCCTCTCTAATCAATACAAACTCAAACTGAGTTTACCCATCTTCAATACCCCAAGCTTCCTATAGATGGCAGCAATAAGACCACAGATTATCAACACCTTCTCAACTTCTGCATCTCTGTACCACAGCAGCAGTGACCTTCAATCTCTTGATTTCTAGCATTTTCTCGATCTATTTCAGCAGCAGCTTCATTGATTCTTCCATCATCTTCATTCAGCAATTCATGGCCACCAGCAAACACCCAATTCGTCAATCACATCCATTTCGTTCATCTTCTCTCCATCCTCAGATACAAACCCCATTGTCTGAACTAGATTCAATCTCAATCTCTCTCGATCTCTTGATCTTGAATTCCATGGCCGCTATGTTTAAGGCAGTGTGGGAAAGAGAGGAAACAATGATGTGAAAAAATGGTTTCTCTCGATTTTAGGTTTTAGTGTAGGAAGTGAAAGTGATATAGCCACCCATGTGCTACTGGATAAGGTCCAACTGAAATGGCACCCCTTTACATGTACTGTCCTAGAACTGACAAGCTTACTCAATGATTTTGCTCATAACTTTCTCATGCGACGTCGGAACGCCCACATTATTTCGCCACTGGCTTCATCTTTTCGCTTTCCCCAAGATGATGAGATGAAATCCAGGATTTAAACGAGTTACACTTCCTTTTTCTCCAATGACTCCGAAACACCTATAAAACTCAAAAGCAAACATAAGATACATAATTCACAAGAAAACATAGCAAAGAAAGCATAAATATTGTATATAAAATTAGGTGTTTTAGACACCTATCAACTATACGATTCTCGATTACTGGAGCAACTTCCACGGTCATAGCAACAGTTTCTTCAGTTTCTTTTACTCGTGGTTCAACTTCTTCCGCCACTGAAGCAATAACTATTGAAGTCTCAACATCAGTTATAACCCTATCATGGCCTTGAAGTGCAGAGATGGTTGTCTCTCCATCAATAACCCCATGGTTTCTCGAGTTATCATTATTAGCTCCTTCATTCTCAACTTCGATATTTGACACCTAATACGAAGATTACATGAGATTAGGATCATCCAAGCATGAAACCAAAGGAAATCATAAAGTTTGTCATGAAAGTGAACTAATTATACTTAAGTTCTTCATTTTACATGCTATACATCAGAAAGTAACGTGAAAGTCACAAAAACACGTTTTACAACAAGCTCGTCTGAGAAGATTTTACACCGCCCTGTACAAAACGACGAGCTGGGAGAAATTGGTGAAGAATATAAGGCTGATTTATATACCATTCTCTTCGTATGGGTCTTATGTACAACCTATCAAAATTTCATAACAATCGGATGAACGAGCAAAACGATGTGGTCAAAACATCGGACTACATGACAGCTGAAAATTTTCTGGAAGTCTCCTGGAAGTTTACTATTCGCTGATTTCACCTCCTAAAAGTGCTCAAAACTCTAAAACTTCACTAAATCTTGGAAATTTTCTGGGCATAAGGATACATGGGTAGATTGCGAAAATCCGACATCATATGAAGATTCTACAACATTTTTGCTAAAGGGCTGAGATCTGAAATTTCTGGTGACGTATTTCGGCAAAAAATTTCCTATATTCACATGAATTCTCATTCACCCATTCTTAAATCAGGAATTTTATTCTCCTATGGATTAAATGTAAGGGCAATACTTACTTGGGTGGTCTCTGAAGCGTTCGAAGAACCTGAATTACCTGCATCAACATCAAGAGCACCGTCACTTTCATTCGGTTTTGAGCTCTGAGAATTTTCTTTATCGCCATTTTCCGAGGATGAACGAACATCACCAGTACTCTTCACCTCCATGGCGGAATACTCCTTGACATATTCTCAACAATTAGCATTTTTTCTACAAAGCATCATAATTGGATATACGAAGAAATACTTACGGCCTCTTCTTCACTCAAGTCAGAAACTATTTTCCCAGCGGCAAAGAACTGAAGACCGTCAATACTTGATGGAGTAAAATTCTGTAACAAAGTAACAAACATTGGTTTTGCGATCCTAATTACATGGATGAGAAGAAGTCATGGTGAAAGAAATATCGACAATTCACCAAAGAGATCACTGGGGACTTTATGGTGTTAGGTACCATCTTATAATTCTTATTCCTGCCTTCTCCACCATGAATAGTTGCTTCAGTTTCTGAGAGGTCTACATCGATTCGAGGTCTTACGTTACGACCGTCCTGTGGAAAATTTTGACGCAATAATCAAAACACAATTATCATAATTTCATGAAAATTACACAAAGAATACTTACTTGTGAACATCATGGAGATGTTTTCCGTTTATCACTACCTGGAAAATGCTTCAGTCTTGGTCGAGTAGCAATCATCTCAGCAGAAGGAGGCTCCTTCACCAAAGGTTGATCAACCGACACGAAATCGAGTAAACGCCCGAGTTGTTGATCCCAAAAGTTTATGTAACCTGGAGTTACATATGTAATTTGCTCAGAGCTAGGGAACCAGTATTCACTTCCTTCCACATGTGTGCGGTCTAAACGGGTCATGAGCTGTTCAACCGATGATTTCCTTCTTCGAAAAGTCGGGACACACTGATCCATACCCATTTGCCGAGATACTCTATCGATATTGTATTCTTCCACCAAGAATTCGCCATGCATTATTGATATCAGGTGACCAGGAGTGCAACTCAACATAAAGGACCTCTCGCCATCACTCAAATCAGCACCAGATTTCAAAGCCATACTCTCTTCATCATTGAAAGTTGTCAACTAAGAAATGTAAGAAGGAACTGACACCCATGGGAGAAAGTTGAATTCAGACTCACGGTCTAACACATCAATTAAGTGATTCTTGAGTCGAGGTTTCTTTGTGGACCAGCGCATGATCCTAGCATTGGTCTTCTCAGAGAAAACGTGGCGAGCATCAGCATTCAATCCTTGCAAGATGGTACGTGGAATAGGTGCATAATTCTTGAAACGTTCCCACATCAAAGCTTGAAGAAACATTGTATTGGCATATCATTCAATCTTCATAAAACCATTCGAGATGCTGGAGTCTATAATCAAGGAGTCTAAGTTAGAGTACAAATAACCCAAGAACAGACTACCTATTGGGAGCTTCTCACCCTGAGCCATCTTAATTGCAAAAGGAATCACGAACAGCTTCAACAAATTTCCAGTATCTTCAAATACATCTCTGGACAGCCATAAACACAAGAAAGCAGCAATAGATAACGTACCGTCAACATGCCACTCCAGAGGAGTATCTCTTGGCCACCAATGTATTGACCAATGAGCATAACAACCTTTGCTGCCGGATGCCTTATTGATCTCCTCCATTGCAGCTGTCAAGATGTTAGAGATTGCAGTTTCCTCTAAGGAAGAAAGACCTTCAGGGAGGTTACCCGTGATTGTAAGATGCAATTACATCTTCTAAAGTAATAGTAAACTCTCCCCATCTGCATATGAAGGTATGAGTTGGAATACACCAACGATCAAGTAGAGATACAATACCTCGCGCATCGTGAAAAATGAACAAGTCTCCATAAGCTTGGATAGCCAGTATTATCTGAGCATCATGCAACTTGGCTCGGACGCGAGGAAAACCCAGCATATGCCTCGCCCATCCAGAAAACTTCTTTAAAGGCCGTCGAGAAAGCTTGAATTCAATGATTAATGCAGAAAAATATCCTCGTTCAAGACAGAACCGAATGGATGCCTGAGGAGTCGCCAACTTTTTCAGAGTAACCTCTCTAGGATTTACCAGAAGATGAAATTCTGGAGTTCTGAGACGCTTTTCGGACCCTTGATCTACAAAGAACGCATCTTCTATGTTTGGAACATTCTTGATTCCCGGTGTTTCATCTTCTTCTTCGCCAATGGAAGTCGCATCCATGCATGTATCATCCCTGGAGGCATCATTATCTATGCATGCATCATCTATGGAGGAGTCATTAGCTTGGGAATCAGACATCCTTGCAAAATAGCTGTAAGGTTCACATTACATTCTACTTCAGTCATCCATACAAGATGCAAACTTTAGCAAGATGACGGAATCATGCAGATGATAAGTGCTCAACTAGCATCTACAAAAATGGTAATTCTTAACTCTTACATTTTTACGATTCTACTAACAGTAGTGATTGTGATGCAAGAGTTAACCCTTCAAAACTCGTTCGTTTCTTCGAAATCTACAAAAATGAGTGAAACTCAGGTTTTCATAAAATCATAAACACTTCTACTGTGTGAACAATCGTCACGGAGTTATGAAACTATAACATTATTTCATCATAAATAATTGTTTACTTCTAATGACTACACAAAATTCAAGTTTTGATTTTTAATATATAATATATATATTCATATATATATAAATAAAAACGTGATTTATTCACGTAAATAAAAAAAAAATTGACATGAGCAAAGCTCACGTATAAAATTCATAGGTATTCCACGATTTCATCAAAAAAGAAATCCGTGAACAACCCATGGCTTTATAAAAAATAAATTTTCCTTCGTACTATCATCTGTCTTTGAAACGAGGGTTTATTTCGATTTTGTGAAAGTTCACACCTTCTTTAAGATGAAGTTTTGGTTCTCATAAAAGCTCATAGACAAAACTTTACCACTGGACGCAAGTCTATGTATTAGAAAAAAATCTCTTAAATCAGTGATTATTAATAGTTTCTTGAACTAATGATCGAACGAACATATGTTTTCTAAAAACAAGGGTTTTCTACAAAACTCACACTCATATATGCACATGTATATAATTTCAACATGATCAAAGCATGAACAACTCATGAAATCAGCAAGCAAAATTTTTTTTTTTGCACCGCGTACCTAGTCGACGCCCGCCGGAAGTTGGTCGGACGATGTTAGCTCCGACGATTTTTTTTCCTTCTCATGTTGTTGACGTGGAGGAGGTGAAGGGGATGAAGATGGTGGTCGGTCGTGTTAAGGTGAAATAAAAAAAAGAGGGTATTAATTCCTATTGTATCAAATTTTATTTCCAAAACCTAATTTCACAAGGATTTCCTTATTGAGCCCGGCCCATGAATCCTAAACCGACCAAGGTCCCGTCATCAAGTCAACGGTTCTACACCAATTTATGCTCATTAGGTGATGTTCTATCACGCCACTGGGATCTTCGTTCAAGCCGTGGTTCGCTCGCGTAATCGAAAACCGGTAACATCTTATCTTACGTCTAAGTTCAATTACTTGTTTCGTTCGTAACTGGAAGATCACCATCCAGTGCTGACTGAGGAACATGACTATCCCTCATTAAGCAGGGGACTTAATATAGATGGTAGATTTTTGACAAGGGCTAAAATCGTAAAACCATAATTATACGTGCTCCTGATTCAGCAATCAGATGAGTATTGAGGCTCGTGTCTCTCATCGAAGCATGAAAGCTCATGCCACAAGAATCTCTGACTGAGAATACAGTCTCTCAGAGTGTATGTAGATATGTAGTCTCTCAGCTGAGGCAACGACATATCTCATGAATACTGAGAAATTTAGTTAATTACTTCTATATAGAATCGAAAGATTGGACGGCTCCTAGACATCTTGCCTGCTAGTATAGAGCAATAACGTCTTCAGGATGTAACAATGTTTTCCCTGACTATATAAAACAAATATGACGCTTTCACAAGCTCATATCACTCAATTCCTGAATAATTAATGCTCCTAGACGGTCGTACTAGTATAGAGCCCTCAATTAATTATTCCTAAATCATTAGATTCATTAACTGAATCCCTGGAAAATATTCTATGTTTTTCATAATATTTCGTTACTTCAATCCATGGTTCTTCCCAGCAGAATTCCATGGGTTAGTAACTAATATTCAACACACGGGCATCTGAGCAACTATCGAGTAAGCCCCGACTAAAATGGTGCAAGTGTACTCGGCAATAACACACTAACGAGCACATGAATGCACGAACGAGCATTCCAAAATACGAAGGAGCGATGAACCTATGCAAAATAGGAATAAAATAATAAATAAAAAAATCAAGGCGCTGGGGGACTGGGCCCACCGGCCGTCCGGTCGTGTCGTGGCCAGTCCACCACACCCAATTTTATATTTTGTCACATTTTATTATCTTCCTTGATCTCATGAAAATTCTCTCATTTGAACAAAATTCTTTCGTTTTAAGCAATCTCCTCGGTTTCACGGTGTTTCCTTCGTATCAAGGAAATAATATAGAATTGGGAAAAGGTGTCGTGGAACCGCGTCTACTAGCCTGCCGGCTATGCCCTAGTCGTGGTCAGTCCTACACCTCATGCTTCCTCATTATTATTATATCCCTCATCTCATGAAAACTCCTTAATTTCATGATATTTCCTCCAAGTCATGAAAAATAATATAAAATTAGGGAAACTCGTGGGACCGGGCCGTAGCCGGTCCCACGTGCCCCTTATTTTATTATTATTATTTTTTTTTATGTTTCCTTCATTCCATGAAATTCCTTAATTTCATGATATTTCCTTCAAGTCATGAAAAATAATATAAAATTAGGAAACTCGTGGGACCGGGCCCTAGCCGGCCAGTCATGCCCTACCCGGTCCCACACGCCCCTTATTTTATTATTATTATTTTTTTATGTTTCCTTCATTCCATGAAATTCCTTGATTTCATGATGTTTCCTTCAAATTATGAAACTTCCTTCAAATCATGAAATAATACATAAAATTAGGGAAAGCTCACGGGACCGGGCCCTAGCCGGCCGACCATGCCCAAGACGGTCCCACACGCCCTTATTTTATTATTATTAATATTATTTGTTTCCTTCATCTCATGGAAACTCCTTCACTTCAAGGAAACTCCTTGATTTCTCCTTGGTTTCAACAAACTCCTTGATTTCATGATATTTCCCTAAAATCATGAAAAATAATATAAAATCAGGAAAAGTGCCATGGGACCGGGCTCTTAGGCCTGCCGGCCATGCCTTGGCCATAGTTGGTCCCATACTTCATGATTCCTTAATTTATTATTATTATTTTCTTCATCTTATGAAGTTTCCTCAGTTTCGGCAAAATCCTTGGTTTCTTCATATTTTCTCAAAATGTTGCTCAAACGCACATCAGAAAATATCAAAATTCTCAGCACTAAGACAAAACACTTTGGCGGCGCAAGCATATTACCTTGACCGACTAAGGTTGGCTCTTTGGCTTGCAAGAGGCCGGTCCCACATACTTTCACCATTTGACTTAATTTATTCACATTAGGTTCAAATACTTCAAAACAATTTTGAAATTTCATAAAACGATCGTCAGTCGATCCCGTGACCAACCAGGGCCGGTTTTCATGACCCCTTGGTCGGTCCTTCATCTCTTCTTAATTTATTAGGTTTTATCACCTAAGGTTCAGACGAACATTGTTTGAATAAATGATTAAACTAGCATTTAATCATCTTTTCGCCAACTGGTCTTCAAGAGACTTTGGTATTTTGTTCACTCGAGCATCTGGGCGCTACATGGTCGACCCATCATCCCATGTATCCGGTCCCTTCTTCCCTCTGTGGTTAATTTTCAATAAACCATCAATTGATCGAATTAGGGTTTCGATTCCAAGGTTCATAATTCCAGATTCGAACGCTAATAATTTTACGACGATCTCATGATCAACATTTTATTAATTATACTCGATTCAGTTGCCAGTATCTTAAACTAATATTTTATTTGGTCATGTTACCAATAATTCATCAAACGAGCAACATTTGCTCAAATGAGCAATATTTGCTCAGACTAAGGAATATTGGTTCAACTATCAATATTCAACGATCCATCGAATGAGCAATATTTCTCACCTTAACTATCAACATTTATTCGACAATTATACTTCTGTCTCAACAGACACGATTAATTCATGAGTCTCAGAACATTCGCATGTTCGACTCAGCAATACAAGGACTCATCGTCCCATGAAGTCAGCAACTGACTAACTAAATACACGTCTGCCTTGCAGATTCCACAATCACGAGACATCAATCATGTTACATGGGGGGATATTAACTAGGATTTTGGTCTGGCGGTCTACAACACGTGTGTGCATACGTACGATGAGAATGTGAGCAAGTCGTACAATCAGTTGAAGGAGTTAACAAAGTAGTGGGTAGAAAATCAACCAAGTCTCCGCACGATGAGCAACTGGTTTAACACGATTTCCACTTCCCCACTCTTTGACTCCAGCAATTGTCACACTTCATGGGATCAAGGTGTTTACAATTCTATCAATATAAATAAGTCTCTGAATCATGATTAAAAACAAGACAATCTTTCATCAAACAGACAACACGAGATTAACAACTCAACGTCTGAGCAATTATTCTCAACATAACAAATTCAATAAATCAGATCTTATCTTATTTCTTTAGGCATAATACACAACACACCTACAATCTTCGATCACCATTGATCCCACACATTTCTCAGCTTCCCTCCTACAAATCGGCTCATCCTCTCTTGTGACCGAATTGACTCTGGAACGGCCATGGTCTTGGTTTAGGCTGGAGTCCTACAGATTGATCTCTCGAATTCAAAGAAATCCCTTCTTGCAGTGCATCTGTGTGAGGTTAAGCATTTCGCTCAGTTCAAGGAGCCTCCTCCGTACGGTCGTCTCCTCAATTCCGTAAAATCCAGCAAATCGTTTTTCCCCATCTAAACTTCCAAATATAGAAATGTAGATGGCATGTTACCATATTTGTGCTTAACAAGACCATATATTCAGATATATGCTTTGGAGTTAATTAGGTAAGTCAATGTATGCATGCACCAACTGATGTTCATCTGCTGTTAGTTAAAAGATATTTAAAAGGCACTGTTTGTGCACAATTGAGTCTCTATTTATGGATTTTTAAGGCTCAAGGTAGATTTGAATTAAAGCTAAGATAAATTGAGATTCAATCAAATACTTTCTCAGTTTAGATGAAATTCTTGTTAGGAATTGTTAGATCATTGCTCAGTCGAACTCACAAGTGTTGTTATCACAAGCTTGTTGTTAAATTTAGTTGATCAAAATTATATCTTGATTTTTTATCTACATTTAGTCAAGTCTCGGATTAGGATAAAAGTGTGTAGTTGAGTGCCAGAAATCACTGTGCTCTACCGTTTGAAGGCGAAGATCAACCGAAGCTTTTGGAAAACTTCTTCAACAAAAGGCAAGTGCAGACTAAACCACCTATTACACAAGTTTTCACCTTTATATCTATGAGACATTGTCTCATAACTAAATTAAATGTTACATGCATAATAGAAATTTCGAGTCAAGTTTATCTTAATAATCATTCTCGAAATATGCTAACTAATCTTATGAACATTTGTTCATACTTGATGAATTTGGTTAAGAACAACTTATTGTTTATGACCTAAATTATGATTCAAGATTTAATCATTTGAAAACATCCTGGAACAATGATATGTGTCATTGATGTTATTCGGGAATGTTTCAAATTGATTATTAGAGAGATATTGAACTACTGTAAATCTGGATACGGGACAGTATGCATAGCAGTTCACATACTGAGACAACTGTTGTAAGTCCAAGTCGCAATACATGTACCCAGTACACGTACCAGCGTAGATATAGTTCGACAACGACTTTTTGGTACACATAACCGATATCCATACCATAAAAAGTTCGTTAATCGTGAACCAGGAAAGGTACGCATACCTAGTATGCAAACTGGTAGGACTAAATGAACCCTACGACTATATATAACTGCAAGGGCACAGTGTCTGTTGTAGACAAAGCAAATACAGGTCAATCCCACACAGACTAGGGCGATTTAAAGTTGAATTCTAAGTCTTTCTAAACTGATTTCGAACAAAGAGTAACCAAGAGGGGGGTTTGCGTCGATACGACAAAGGTTATGAATGACTAGGCTTAATCAAGTACAAGGATAATAAACTTGGATGGTACCAAAGACCAATATCCAATGATCAATCAATTTCCAATCAACAACCAAATGTTGGATTTCACAATTGATCGATACAAACGCACAACCTGTGATATTTCAATTATATAACAAAATATAATGCGGAATAGAAATAACACAGAAACCCGAAATTTTGTTAACGAGGAAACCGCAAATGCAGATAAACCCCGGGACCTAGTCCAGATTGAACACCACACTGTATTAAGCCGCGACAGACACTAGCCTACTACAAACTAACTTCGGTATGGACTGTAGTTGAACCCTAATCAATCTCACACTGATTCAAGGTACAGTTGTGCTCCTTACGTCTCTGATCCCATCAAGAAACTACGCACTTGATTCCCTTAGATGATCTCACCCACAACCAAGAGTTGCTACGACCCAAAGTCGAAGACTTTAGTAAACAAATCTGTATCACACAGAAAAGTCTACAAGGATAAATAAATCTGTCTCCCACAGATAAACCTAAAAGTTTTGTTCTGTCTTTTGATAAAAATCAAGGTGAACAAGAACAAATTGATAAACCGGACTTATATTCCCGAAGAACAGCCTAGTATTATCAATCACCTCACAATAATCTAAATCGTATGGTAGCGGAACTAGATATTGTGGAATCACAAACGATGAGACGAAGATGTTTGTGATTTCTTTTTATCTTGCCCTATCGGAGATATAATCTCAAGTCAATTATTCAATTGAACTCGTGCGATGGAAAAATACAAGATCAGATCGCTCAACTACAAGAGAAGTAGTTTCGTGTGGCTTTACAATCCCAATGAAGTCTTTAAGTCGTTAATCGACAGGATCTCGAGAAGAAACCTACGATTAAAGGAGAATCGACTCTAGCAAACCAACTAGTATCACACAGGAGGTGTGGGGATTAGTTCTGCACAGTTGATAGACGTCTCCTTATATAGTTTTCAAATCAGGGTTTGCAATCTAGGTTACCTTGGTAACAAAGTATTAAATAATCACTATTAGATGAAAAACCTGATTTATCCAAGCTAATATCTTTCAACCATTAGATCGAAACTTAGCTTGTCACACACAAATGAAATGTATTCATTTAGGTTTTAGTAACCGTACGTAAAAGTGTACATTGGATGGTTCACAAATGGTTGACCAATGGTTAGCATGAGTGCTTTCATATTAACCGTATTCATCTTTCTCATAACTAGTTCAAATGACTCATAAGAACTAGTTCAAGAGTTGTTCAATTACTTAGGTCTTTATACATAGACACAATTGAAAAAAATCGGTTTGGTTCATTTGAATCAATTCATGAACAATATACCCACGGTTTGCAAAGATTGCATTCCTTATAATTTATTGTTTTAAGTCCATGAAATACTGATTTGAGAAATAACTAGCTTGGGTACGCGTACGGGTATGCGTACCTTAGCTACCGGATTTTGAGTTGGTTTTAGTTTCCAAACTCAGCAGACTTTTTCGGGTGAAAAAGTTCCGCCAGTACGCGTACCTAAGGTGACTGGTTTTTGTGTTCGTAAACTCCAAACTCAGCAGAATTTCACGGACGTGAATTTCCTCCAGTATGCGTACGGGTACGCGTATCCAACCTGTCTCCTTCACCAATACCGCATGCACACATATGCACGCACTTGGTTTCCGGCACATGGATTTATATACTAATGTGCGAACACACTATATGCTTACATCCATAGGTGGTTACATATTCTCAACTCTACATTTCAATCATTGAAACATTCTTCTATAATGTTATAACAGTCGTTAGACATAAAGAATCGACTATCATCATCAAAGCTATTTTCAAGATTGAAACGTCATCATGACTTTCGTCACGGATAAAGATGAAGATGGTTAAAACAAAATCTTACCAACACTTATTTCGAGAAAAGATAGGTGAGTAAACTCTTATTTCGAGAAAAAGATAGGCGAATAAACTCGGCTCGAAATAGCAAATGTGTATGTATGAAAACTATCATACTTATACGACTTTTGCCTCAAGAGTAGGAGATAGAGTAGATAGAATTTTGAGTGACAAGATGAGTTCAAGTCTCCACATACTTTTTGGTCAGATGAAGTTCCACTGATTCCTTGAGTAGTTCTTCGTCTTTGCAAGATAATCGCCATGGAGTCTGGAGCTCAACTATTCCTAACTATCCTAGACCGAGACTTACTTATAAGTATACTAGAAATCAAGACATATAGTTTTGACCACTAATATTGACTAACATGCTTGAGATAGCAACGCATGCAAGTTCGACCGAGCAATGCTCTAACAATCTCCCCCCTTGTCAAGTTTAGTGACAAAACTATCAATACATATGGATTACAAAATAAATAAAACTTTGTAGCTTCTCGTACACATGCTTGATCTTCTTGGTGCTTCAACGTTACTTGAAAACTTCGTCTTTTCCAAGTACTCCCATGATTCCATAGATGTTCAATTAAGCATCATAGTTGTTGAAGTTCCGTAGCCATAACAATGAGAAAACAAAAGCTCTCGATCATTGTTATACAGTGTCATAGTATTATCACACAACATCAAAGTTCTCATATCACAACTTCGACAACAATACTATGGTGATATGTATCACTCCCCTTTAGTCAATACTTTCGTCTCAACATGAAAACCACTCCCCCTTACATAATGACCCGTAAAGCACGTAAATCATATGTATTTTTAGTGTGAAATAAACATTAATTCTCCCCCTTTTTGTCAATAAAATTGGAAAAGGTACGAGAACATGATCCTAATGAAATTTCCACGAAGACGCTTCAAGACCAAAGAAAAGTACATATCAACTTGTTTAAATGCAATCATAAAGCCGAAGCTAAATGCATTCATCAAGGAGTTTATAAAGATACAAGATAACCTCTAAATAATTCCACAGCCGCACTCCCCACAAAGATATGGAAATTAAGCGCAAGTTCAAAAGAACTCTCCCCCATTTGATGTCATTCTCAAGAGAACAACAAGAGTGACCTTACTTTTACAATAAAAGAAGGATTTTATCGGACACCAAAAAACCATAAAGAAATGATTTTCTATATCCAAAATTCTCAATTAAACTAACCACAAGAGAATCATGATTAGTTTAATCGGAATACACAACCAAAATAACCACAAACGAATATATGATTAATCTAGTTGGAAATGCTCGACATAAGAGAACTTACGGAGCTACGACTAAGTTCACCATAAAGAAATGATTAACTCAATCGTCTTATGCTCAACACAAGAAAAACTTATGGAGCATTGCAGTATACACATAAGACATGGATCAGGGAATGATCAATACTGCGGCATATACAAGGATTCATTCTATTTTCCATCACTATTTGCACAATGACATACAATAGACATAATCCTTGTAAACAAAAGATTTTAACCTATCTTCCATCAATAATTGACATAATAGGCTTAACTTTTGTTTGTCAAAAGTTCATCGATCTTGTATCAATACTTGCATATCGACATATAAAAGAGATAACTTTTGACATCATATGGGACAATAATAGTTCACGGACGCAAACACACATATCGCATAACATATTGCAATATATAAAACCATAAAGATTAATACTACAAAAATCATCTTCCAAATAATTTTTAGAATTTAAATAAATAAACCTAAAAAAATAAAGATGAAAAAACGATGGACATAGCTATGTGTACTCACAATAATGGCTATTCCAAACTCTAGTTATTCTTCCTAAGACATAAGAAATAAATTCTCATAAGAAGACTTTCTAGATATTGATATCTTTGAGAAATTTTGCATCGTTCCCGAACTCCTTGTCGTCAACAGTCATTGGAACATAAGGTTCGTGGAGGAAGGAGTCAATACCAACAAACCATCTTGGCTGAAGATGTCGAACCAGGACCTTCTGAATTTCCAAAGATCTTAACACACAAGCCTTTATTTTTCGAATATCCTTTCTTGTCTCTTTCAAATCATCAAGAACATCAGATAACTTCTGAGAGTTAAAGGAACTGCCCTTGGCTTCCTCACATTCCTTCTTTTTCTTTTCAAGGATGAAGACACTGGAGATTTTTCTTTTTCCTTGGTGATTGATGGCTTAACAATCATATTCATATCTTTTCCATCTGAAGACATGATGCTAGGAGTATCCATGAAAGCACAGTTATGTGAGAGGAGTTCACAATTCAACTTCAACAAGCAGTCTTAAGATATAAAGAATATCGGAGAAGGAAAAAGGAATGTAGGGATTCGAAACCTTTAAACAGGTTCGTACACGCCCAACTCACAACCTTATAAATAGAGGAATTGTCAATAATAACCCTCCTCTTTTGGCAAATCGGTCCCTTCCAATATCAATAGTGATATGAAGAAATTTCAAGGCCAAACAACTCAAATTTATTTATTTTAAAGCCTGAGGTGTGCAAGATCTTGTCTCTTTTGAACAGGCACATGAGACAAGATGCACAAAAACAACACAATCAGGTTGTGTTGTGGTGAACAATAATTTGTCCACCATGACCCTTTTGTACGGAATCAATGGAGCTCTGCCTTTCCGCATGTTTAGACCAAGTTTTCCTCTCTAATGGTCTATATCTTTCTTTGGAAACTAGTCTTTTCGAAGAGGACAAGATCTTATTTCGAGAAAAAGGTATGAGAGTAAACTCGGCTCGAAATAGCAAATGTGTATGTATGAAAACTATCATACTTATACGACTTTTGTCTCAAGAGTAGGAGATAGAATAGATAGACTTTTGAGTGACAATATGAGTTCAAATCTCCACATACCTTTTGGTCGGATGAAGTTTCACTGGTTCCTTGAGTAGTTTTTCGTCTTTGCAAGATAATCGCCATGAAGTCTGGAGCTCAACTATTCCTGACTATCCTAGACCGAGACTTAGTCATAAGTATACTAAAAATCAAGACATATAGTTTTGATCACTAATATTGACAAACATGCTTGATATAGCAACGCATGCGAGTTCGACCGAGCAATGCTCTAACAATGGACATCAGTCAAGATGCAAGTCTGCTATTTATCCAGGGTAATCTTAATTAGATGGCCTAATATCAACTAAGGTAACTAATCCCTAGCATAAGGTGTCTTCTTACAGCACAACTCATCACAGATTAGCTTGGTCTCTTAATCATGAGTTGAAACACAACATAGAGTTATTCTAACTACCTAGGTTGCATGACAAACAAGGTGAAAGTAATATGTGTGACACAATGATTAAACCATTCATATATCATTTAAGCACAACAAGAACAATACTCAAAACATGAATAAAACTAGCAGCATATTAAGGGTTTCATCTAAACCCTAGTTTATGTATTAGAACATGGAGAAAATTGAAATTAAACCTAATATTATTACTACAGCTTGGAGCACCAACTACTCCGAGCATGGGTTTCTCTCTACAATCCCCTCTTTATTATATATAAATTCCCCAAATGGGTTTTAATTTAACAACTCCCAAACCTACTCACCATCATTTTTTTTCTGATAATCTTATCTTCTTCTTCATCTCCTCTTCTGCGACAATGGATTGTCTTGTCTCCTTGAATGGTACAATTTTCCTCAACCTATGAATTTCCCTAGCTAGGGTTACTGTTTGAGATAAAATAGTATGAGGGAGAGAGATGGTTTAATTGATATTGATGGTGAAGGCATGTCGTGTACAAAGATGGGTTGGTTTCAGATGGGAGATGGAGTACATGGAGAGGGTGAGATTGGTGGTGGTTGAGTACACATATACATGGAAGGAGAAGATGAGAATGAAGTTAGGTTTCTGGTCGATAGAGTGAGATTGGAGAGAAAAGATGAGGTGATTCGGTGTGGAGCAGTTGCACCGATCATTCGTGAACCAGGTGAAAATGTTGATGGGTGTTAGGAAGGAGCATCAGGCTTGATGTTTGATAACTCTTCTTCCAAGACCACCATTTGGTTCAGCTCTTGCATGATACTCTACTTACACTCTTCATGCCAATTTATTAGGATCCTCTTGTTCCTTTGGTTGTCTGTGGCTACCTTATCTCTACTCTTTTTCTCCTCTTCTAAGCATCCAAGCTTTATTTATTATCCGAAAACAAAAAATTAATTAGTATTGAATAATTACAGAATTTGGGATAAAATGGAGAATTAAAGCACAAAACATGAGGTAACTGCCAATAAAAAGATATAGAATTATGCAATATTTGGCCCTCATCACAAAGCAGAAAAGATCTGTTGGTTTCTAAACCGAAAAGATAAGCATACCTGGTATGCAAATCAGAAAAGATATGTGGCTTCCTTAACCCATATTTTTCTTAGGGGTATACAAACCCCGTAAACGTACCATGACAAAAATAGTCATGAATAAGAATACAATACACATACCAAGTACACGTACTTACCTTGTCGAATATTTTTAAATGCATTGGAATTATTTCTATGAGATAATCGGCATTTGAAAAACTCTCTAAATACACTATCTAGACATGTGTTGATCACATTTGTGACTCAAAATTAAAGTCTTAAAGTGTTACATGAAAATGGTTAAGCTTATCGTTCGACTGGCTAGTTTCGGCTAACCTTTCATGAACAAAGTAATGTACACGACTCGGTTATGATTCATACCGACCATAGTGTATATTCTATTATGTTAATCTCAAGTCCAGTTTTTCATCTAGCGGTGATTATTGATTGTTTGATTCCAAAGCTACCTTAGCTTAAATCTAAAGAAAACTTTGATCTTAAAAGTCTATATAAGGAGAACCTCAAACAACTAAGATCTTTGAATCCCTGATACTATTCTTGTGCGTCCTAGTTGTAAACTATAGTCGTCCTCTCCTTTAAACCTTTTTAGGTTTAGTGACTAAAAAGACTTCACCCAGGGATTCGTGAAGCCAGATCCAACTATCTTTATCTTGATGGTTCTTGTATCATGATCTTGCTTTGATTATTGAGTCATTAGCTCCAACATGAAAGATAGATAGAAATCACAAAGTTTATTCGTCTCAGACTTTGTGATTCCACAAGTATCTACGTGTGAGGTGAATAATAATATAGGCTGCTCTTCGGGAGTCATAAGACCGAATTTTGAGGTTTGCTAGATTTTGTCTATTGCAATCGATTTCCTACCTCACCTTAATCTTTGATCATAACAGAAATCATATACAGGCTTATCTGTGGGAGGCAGATTGGTTTAAAGTCTTCAATTAAGTTGAAGCATGTAGCGGATCAGAGAATGTTTGCTTCCTACGGGTCAGGTTAGGACCCGCCTGGAGAGCTCCGACTCTCTGATACGCCACTTGAGAAACAAGACTTTCAAATTTTTCAGACCAATCCGATTTTACCAAGCAAATGTTCACCGATTCATGTCAAACTGCTTCAGGAGCGGGCAAACTCTTGTGCAAGTGATAAGTGACGATCATCTCCAAGCAAACACCAAGGTTCAAAGACTGAGATTCTGCTGAACAGAAACCTCATTTAAGGGTCATGTAAATGTCAGAATTGTCAGGGTAGTTCTGGATACCAGCCACCACCGTCCAGTGCCAATGGTCTTCCGGGTAGCCACCGAGATGGTGGGGTGCCCCAGTGGGCCTGACAGCACACACCGTATCAGACGGGTGAGGGATGGCCAGTGCCAATGTCAGGGTAGTTCTGGATACCAGTCACCATCGGCCAGTGCCAATGGTCTTCCGGGTAGCCACCGAAGTGGGGTGCCCCAGTGGGCCTGACAAGGGTTACCACTTAGGCCTGACAAGAGTTGCCACTTAGGCTTAACAATCTCACCATGCATACGGTTCATCCACCGGTGGTGGGGGTGCCAATTGCGGCCTAGTAAATGGTATGAACTGCTCTGCAGTAACCATCCCTCGTTAGATGGTATGAATTCCCCTTAAAAGACAACAACCCTCTCAGATGATATGAGTTACCACGTAGGGTAAAAACCATTGTTTAACTTACGAGCCGAAACAGATGATATGAATTACCTCGAACGGTAATAACCATCTCTTGTCTCACAAGATGTACAATTATCAGATGTATGATTTACCTCAGATGGTAATAATCATTTCTCGCTAGGCAGTATGAACAGCCAGTGCTGCAACCACCTCTAACAAACATTATATAATCTGCAAGGGTCGCAATCATCTCTAAATAGATGGTATAAACTACCAATCAGCAACCAACCCTTTTCAGATGATATGAACAACCTTGTGGATTTGTGCTGAACCGCATAGCGGCTGCCTACGTACCCTCTCCGTAGCTCGAAGGGATCAAGCACGACCGTAGTTCGTCAGTTATTCATTTAGATAGTATGAACTACCTGAACAGTAGCAATTATCTCTTATTAAATATCTCTTATTAAATATCAAGTAAACTTATTCCAATTGCAGTTCACATAATGAAATACGAGTAGACCACTACTCTTAGTGAACCAGATATACTTGTTACACTTAGGTACACAACAGAAACACAAAATTATGTCAAATATAAATTTTAACAAGCTACTAAACCATATAGACTTTAAAAAATAGAAACGTTGTTGCCTAACCTCTAACCACTCTGCCACCTTAAGCTTCCTCATAAGAGAAATTCTCTCTTTAGATTTTACTATACCCATCTACTACCAAACATTTTAAAACGCTCTCAACAACTTCCAAGACTAACAAATAATATTGCAGGCAACACCGTTCACTTACACTATCTAGCTTGGTATTAACCGTGTTTGAAAGACGATGGGAAACTTCAAAAAAATACAATTGAAAGCAGTGGAGATATAAACACACAAAACTATAAGCTCTCTCTTACGACAAGCCATTATTATATCAATAACAACAATATTTCATCATTCACCAACATACGATTAGTTATATACTAGACATATGAATAATCTTAATCTGACCAATTAGTTCGCAATGTATACAACTGTACATCTCTGAACAAAACATCCATTTCTACCATAATTCAACCCTATTACCATTCTAAGTTTGTCCAGTACAAGGTGTTCACCTGGAACTCAGGATTTCAAGTTTAGAATGAATATTTCATGGGCATAAAGTAGAAATGCTACCACCACAGAATGGAGCACTCATAAACATACAAAAATATGTAATAGGGACAGCCCATACGACAAAAATGATACACATTGATAATTTCATTTAGAGTGGCAAAAGAAATCCTTAAATTAAAACAACGATGTCCCAACTACCATAACAATATAATGATATAAAATAAGAGTCCAGATGCAACCCACTACAGTGATAAAATAGTGTCAAATGAAGAGTACGATCCAAGATCATTTGTACAGAAAATGTCTAGAGTGCTGCAATTTTCGACAAGCTTAATACACTTTTTTATCCATAAGTCCAACCCGGATAATCTAATTGATTCCTTTTCACCAAATAGGGTCAGCTATATATGTTAGTTTTCGATAACAAAACAAGGAAAGCTAATACATAATCTAGCTCAACCACAACAAAAATAGATACGTGTATCCTGTTCATACATAGAGCTTAAATTCTTAATACTAAGTTTACCCGATTTGGAAAGCATTGTATGCATACACACTCAAACTAACTCCACGTTATACATTAACTATTATCATGTACTAAACAGGACTTGATGGAATTCATAGGTACCCACCAGCGCATATACGTTTACATTTACAAAAACGTAAGTCATACTCAGTGGACTAAATTTGAACCATGAGTCCAGAGTGGATCAAATAAATCCATGAGATATATAGCTACCATTTAATTGGCTGCACTACCACTTGACGTATCTTTACATTTACAAGTATATAAACTAACACATATCATCTCACATCTAAGCCTTATTAATGTCCATGCATGGTCAGAAAATGGGTAGATCAAATGTAGCAGGGGGGTCACGATACCAACAACAGTTCTATTTCCTTGTACTAAATCAAACCCAATTGAATATACATTTCAAAAAATCAATCACCGCCTCCAATGATATTCAAGAGACCCTAAACAACGGTATATATAGATACTACCTATATAATCCACAAGAAAGTGTAACTGTTATTTGGCTAATTCTATCACGAATTGAAAGAAATCAATTGTCCAGCTACACACACACCAATTAACACAACCACATTTTTATAAATGTTTAGTTTTACTGCACACTTGAGATCCATATGAGCATGCGAAATTCCCAAGTCCGAAGACAGTTTATTCAAAAATGTAATTACTAGTATTGACAGCAAAAATGATCGTACTTCATATACCAAAGTTACCAACAATCTTTCAAAACGAGTAAGCCTTTGAGTTTCATTTCATAAATAAAAATGAAGATTTCCATTAACGGGAAATATTGCAATTCTAAAATAGATCAATTAGGTAAACATAAATTTCTTTCCTTCTAAGCCAATTATCAAACACTCCATGTGCACTTACTCGTTTCACATACAGACACACAATTGAATCTTAGATTCAAATGAATACCTTTCAAATATATATAATTTTTACACCAAACCCATATACAGAAACACCAAACCTCATAAAAATCAAGGAAGAGAGATATAAAGAGAAAGATGTGGAGAAAATTACCGTCATGTTCGTCCACTGAGCTATTTTCTCTTTAGTTTTTATCCAAGCCTAATCAGCCACAGATTCCGAATCTGGTTCCTTCATGAAGCCAGCCAATATTACCAACATCAGCAACTCGACGTTTGAATTTCACTCAATTTTCTCATGTATAATCTCAATCGTTTCCTAAAAAAAATGCCAGAGAAGAGGGAAGGGGAAAAATAATAACCGAAGAAGAATAAGAAAAAAGAAAACTTTATTGGATCCTCTCCCCTCCCTCTTGGTCATTGAACTTCAAATCAAATTCTCAGGTTGAAGAACAGAAATTCCTCTTCCCATTTCTAATCCAACAAAGATGCATGGATGTCTTCAACAACTAGATGATTACTAACTTTTCATGATCTCCATCAATTTTTCAGAATTTTCAGGGGATGAGGGAAATCACCTAGAGAAAAGAAAGCGAAAGAAGAAAAGAGGAATAAGAAGATAAAACTCCCACACCCCGTTTCTCCCCGTCCTTCTAGTTTTATTTTCAGAAATTTACAAAGGTTCCCTTGAAGCTACACATGTACATCATGCATGGATGGTTACAAAAGCACCCAGAGTTCAGATTAATACAAACTTACCATGAAGAAACTATCACTTATAATCAGGGCACCAAAATTGTTAAAGGCACAAGAACATTTCTTATTCAGGCAACCTGAAAGTGTTTATAGCACTTGAGTGTCTGTTAAACCCGAGGAAAAAGTCGTGGAATGTCATAAAGCAACTCTTAGGATGTAAGGGACGTCAGCTAAGGGAATCAATTGGGCAGAGTCTTGCGAGATTCAAGGGCGTAAGTAACGCGACGGTAACTGAGTCGCTGTGACTGTAGATTCGGTCTCAACTACATTCTAGTCTGAAGTTTTGATAGTAGGCTAGTGTATGTGGCGGCTTAATACTGTTTGGTGTTCAAACTTGGACTAGGTCCCAGGATTTTTCTACATTTGCGGTTTTCCTCGTTAATAAATTTCTGGTGTACGTGTTATTTCTTTTCCCGTATTATATTGTTTATCTTCATAATTGAAATATCACAGGTTGTACGTAAATCAATCAAAGTAGATATAGCCATCATTGTTTGTAGGATACAACTTGATTGATCTTCTACATTGATCTTTGGAATCATCCAAGTACTCTGATAGGTGTTGTAAAACACCTAATTTTATATCTAGTATTTATGCTTTCTTTGTGAGTTTTCATGTAAATTATGTATCTTATGTGTGAGTTTGAGTTTATTAGGTGTTTTGGAGTCATTGGAGCAAAAGAAAGTGTAACTCGTTTAAATCTTGGATTTCATCTCATCATCTTTGGGAGAGCGAAAAGACGAAGCACGTGGCGAAAGAATGTGACCGTTCCGATGTCGCATGAGAAAGTTATGAGCAAAATCATTGATTAAGTTTGTCAGTTCCCTAGAACTGACAGTACATGTAAAGGGGTGCCATTTCAGTTGGCCCTTATCTAGTAGTACATGGGTGGCTATATCCAACCTCATTTCCTACACTAAACCTAAAAATCAGAGGGAATTCATTTCTCTTATCATTAGCTGTTATTTTTCCTTTTTGGTCTGAACAATGGCGGCATCATTACTGAGAAGAAGATTCAGAGTTGTGATGTTTGAAGAAGATGGATCTAGCGACTCTGAGCAGTATTAAGAGCTTCACAGAGTTGGGAGATGATGATGATGATCGAGAAGAAGAGAAGAGTGACGATGGATAGAAGCTAGGGTTTTATAAAGGTGAAGATTTAAAGAATTGTTGAGGAATTCAAGATGCTGCTGCTGTCGAGTACCAAGAAATGGAGGAAGAAATGATGTTGATGCAGTGGAGGATTTGTACTCAGAACTGATTTCTGAAGTTAGGGCTTGTTGAGAAGAATTGGGAGAAAACAGTGAAGAAGATATCGATCGTAATTCAAGGTTATAATGATAATGAAGACATGGGTTTGGTTGAATTTGGATTTAACTCGAGTTATGAGAAGAAATTGAAGCTAGGCCATGGAAGGTTAGGGTTTACTGAAGGTGGAGAAATTAAAATCAGTGAAGGAAAGAAGATGGTTTCTCATTGTTGATTGTGGTACTCTGAAATGGTTTTGTGCTGAATTTATGTTTCAAGCAATTTAGAAGAGATTCGAGAGTATGGGTTCGAGCATCTACGGGTATTTGTTGCTGATTCATGGTGAGAAAAAGAAGTATTGTGTGATGTTGCTATTAGTCGAAATGTGCAGCTACAAATGCAGTTGCAATTGGTGGTTGTTTACAAGGATGTTATGGCATGAGGTCTTGACTGAGATGAGACAGTGGCGACTTCGTGTGAGAAATGGTGAAGTGCAGCTGGAGTTGTGGGTATCGGCTGCAGTTGAGTGTTGCAGGTGGACTTGAGCTGGTGATTCTGGTGGAGTCATGAGCTGAGTTAATGGAAGTGATAGAATTACTGGTGCTCGATGTTGTGTGGAGATGGAAATAAGGATGTTGCTGTGAGCTACAGATGTTGGTTGACCACTGATATGAAAGTGACAGAGAATAAGAAATGGTGACGAAGGCGCTGGTTGTTCTGGCAGAAGGTGATGAAGTTGAGTTGTGCAGAGAATGGAAATAAATGTATGCTTAGGAACTTTACAGGGAAGCTTGGAATGGAGATTATGTGAAGAGATGAAGTTGGTGTTGCTGCCATTTTGACTGGTGGAACCAGGCTCGGAGAGTGCAAGGCAGAGATGGTTGAGTGCAGTCTGGTGGTTGCAATGGTGATTTGTATATGAGCAGCTGTTGTTGCTGGTGCAGATTAAGAAGAATAAGTTACCAGCTGAGACTGGGAAAGATGACTGTGATTCCATTTGCAATGAGTTGGTGGTACTGAATTCGAATGGCAGAGTTGATAAGAACACAGATCAGTGATGTGTTGTCTCTGCTGAGGTTGGAATTGAATTGAACTGATGTTATTGGCTTGATGAATTATTGAGCAGATTCACAAATAGATGAATGTTAGGAAAAGCAGGCAAGGAAAAGCTGGGATGTTGATATGTTGTTGCTGTTCAACTGCAAGATGTGAGTTGACACTGTGCTTGAGTTGTTGGTGGTTGACTGAGACAAGAAGAAAGTGCAGTGGTTGCAGGTGATGGCAGGTTGCAAGAAGGTGCAGGTACAGTAGTGTGTGTTGCAGTTGTAGTTGTTGCTGCCATGGACAGTGACTGTGTTGATGTGCAGTGAGATGAACTGACAATGGATTGGCTTTGTGCCGAGATTGTAAAGTTGGAGCTACTGTTGATGCTATTGAGCTCATAAGGAGAAGAATTGGATGAGCTGCTGCCAACACATGGTAGAATCAATGATGCTGCAATGAATGATTTGAGCTGAGCAAGGAAATGCAGAATTGCAGCTGAAGTGATGAACTGGTGGAGTTTCGTAGCTGCAAAGCAAGAGGAAAAAGGGTGTTGGTACTTAGACAGATGAGTCAAGATCGTGGTGGTGTTGGTGGTTGTATTTACAGTGTTGCTGCAATGAGCTGTACGCAGTCGAGAATGGCTCGAGTCTGCAATTGTTATTTGCTGGTGTAGGATGAAAAATTACAGGGGTTGAGCAGCGGCTGCAATTTATGTCATGGTTGGATTGGAGGATGAGAAGACCTAGAAGATAGTATGCACTTCTGTTGTAATGCCTTGTGCAGCTGCAGTTGTAGTTAAATGCAAAATGGTGCAGTTGCTGGTGGTTTGAAGCAGTCTTGATGTATGGAGGAGCTTGAGCTGAGATTGCAGGCCAGAGCTATAAGATGAATAGCCATCATGGCTATATATGTGCAATGAGGCCAGTGCAAATGGCTTATGCCATGGAAACTCAGACAAGTCAGCCCAGTTAGCTCACATGAATAGCTGACTCGGTTCTGACTCAAGATCTTGACTCACATGACTTCTCATTGACTCGGTGTTGACCCGAGTTGACTCAGTTGACCATCGAGTTGACTCGTTGACCGGTAACCGGCTGGACTTTGCCGGTCACCAGAGTTATGTTCCGAGTACATTTCCGGTGAACTTCCGGCGGTGAACCCAGTTTTCCGGAGACCTCTTTTGGGACATATTGTCACTCGGGCACTCTTCACATATGGGCTTGGTGGACATCTTGTTGTTGGACTTTGGAGATTGGACCTAATTTTAGAAGTTGGAGAAAAGCTACAAAAGGAAAGTTTTCTACAACTTTGGAGATCACGTATTTTCTACTTGGAGTTTTGGAGAGCGGCGACTAGGGTTTGCTTTCGTTTATTTTTCATCTTTTTCATTTCATTTTTGATTATGATTATGATGAACTCAAAAGCTATGAGTAGTTAAATACTATTATTGGTTATGGGATAAAGTGGATTTCACAAATGATATTTGATTCAATGCATTAGTTTTGTCTCAACTTTATTGCTTATGATTCATTGCTTATAATGTTTTATGATTTGAATGCTAGTTTAGTTGAGTCCGGAATCAATTAGATTAGTCTTCATCTCTATTGCTAGATTAGGGTTATTATACGAAAAAGTGATAAATTCCTGATTACAAGTAGCATAAATGTGAGTAGTGCTTGTAGTGATATATCCTACTAGTCACATATGAATCATAACCTTGGTTAAATCGAATTAGTGCTTTTACACGTTTGGTTGCCTTGTTTAGCCTTGTTTTATAGAACTTATTGCTCTTAGAGAGTTGAACTTAATTGTGCTTTTACACTTTAGGTTTCTTTCTAGGTAGATTTCACAATAGCATCTTTTAATGTTGTTTGTGATAAAAGCGGAAAATAAACGGGATACTCTTGCGATCAAGATATCCTAGGACTTTTAGTAAATGAGAGATTAAAATATCAATTCTAGTCATTGATGAAAATACATGTTTGTGAATGATACTATCCCGTGACCAATATCTTTTTTCTATTGATTATTTAAATTATTTTATTGCTTTCAATTATTTTTATTGCTTTGCTAAAACAAAAATCCCCCCTTGGTTACTAAGAAATTGAAATATTATAACAACAAAAGCCTCTCTGTGGGAACGATCCTTTCTTACCCTTCCTACATTATATATTTTAAGTTGTGAGAAAGTAATATTATTTTTGACGCATACGACAACGATCAAATTTTGGCGCCGCTACCGGGGAACGAACCCGGGTCACCCGCATGACATGCGGGAATACTTACCACAAGTAAGGAGCGGTCCAACAACCTACTTTCAACCGTTCGAGTGGATTCCAACCGCAACAACAACAATTCAAATCGCAACAACAACAATTTCAGCAACCACAAACACAATAAGCAACTTAAAATCAAGGTTCTGATATCGATGCAAAGCTTCAAACGTTTATGCAAGGCATTTCTACCATGTTTAAAGAAAGTCAGCAAGAAGCTAAGAGTGCTATCAAGGAGTTGCAGACACAAATGGGCTCCATGGCGATCGATATAAACAAATTGAAGGCACAAAATAGTGGGAAATCCCTTCTCAACCCATTAACCCAAAAGAGGGTGTCAATGCTATTACGTTGAGAAGTGGTACACAACTTGTGCAACCCGAGGTTACTGATTCGGGCAAGGTGGAAACACCAAAGGAACCTGTTTTGGAGGAGAAGAGTGATGATTCTCCCCAAACTTCTGAGGTACCTATTCCTAACTCTAAAACTCCGGTTTCTACTTATGTTCCTCCTTTACCTTTCCCTCACAGATTTGCAAGTTCCAAGAAGGCGGAACTAGAAAAGGAGATTTTAGACGTTCTTAAAAAGATCCATGTGAACATACCACTCATTGATGCTATCAAGCAAGTTCCCAAGTATGCAAAGGTGTTGAAGGACTTGTGTACCAATAAGCAAAGGATCAAAGGTAATGAAGTGTTAAGTGTGGGGGAGAATGCTTCGGTAATATTACAACACAAACTCCTACTGAAACGTAAGGATCCTGGTAACTTTGACATTCCAGTCACAATTGGTAACACCACATTTAACAAAGCTAAGTTGGATTTAGGTGCATCCGTTAATGTTATGCCTGTATCTATGTACAATTCACCTGAGTTAGGTCCTCTTAAAAAGGCTGGAATTGTATTGCAATTAGCTGATCGCTCTAATGTTTACCCAATGGGTATTGTTGAGGATGTTCTTGTGCAGGTTAATCAATTAGTATTTCCAGCTGACTTTTGTGTGTTAGAGATGAATGAAGGGTCACCGGACTCGTCTCTTCCATTGTTACTTGGGCGTCCCTTCATGAAAACGGCGAAAACCATTAGTGATGTGGACAAGGGAACGCTAACTATGGAGTTTGATGGAGAAACAATACGTTTCAACATTTTCGAGACGATGAGATATCCTAGCGATGACCACTCTTGTTTCTCCATTGATGTTATGGATACTTTGGCACAACAAGTGTTTGATGCTTTGGAAACCGTTTTAACTACATCCATGGATAATGGTGTAAAGTGTGGTAATGAAGTCAAGGAAGCCCTTGGTGATCTTAATTCACTACAAGGATGCCCGGAAAATCATAATATGTCTTTCATTTCTTTACCATGCATTGATGAAAATCTTGTACCTTCCATTGTTAAATATCCAAAATTAGAATTGAAACCTCTACCCGATCACCTAAAGTACCTGTATTTGGGTGACAAAGAAGACTTACCTGTGATTGTTTCTAACAAGCTTAGTGAATTACAGGAGCAAAAACTTCTAAGGGTTCTAAGGAAGTACAAGACGGCCATAGGATGGACAATTGCTGATATCAAGGGTATAAGTCCTGCCGCGTGTATGCACAAAATCCGTTTGGAGGACGATGCAAAGCCTACAAGGGAAGCGCAACGTCGTTTGAACCCTACCATGATGGAAGTTGTGAAAATGGAGATACTAAAGCTTTTGGACGTGGGTGCTATCTACCCCATATCCGATAGCAAGTGGATGAGCCCGGTACAAGTAGTACCAAAGAAATCAGGTGTGACGGTGGTGGAGAATGATAAGAACGAACTTGTCCCAACTCGAGTGCAAACCGGTTGGAGGGTTTGTATTGATTACAGGAAATTGAATGCCACCACTAGGAAGGATCATTTTTCATTGTCTTTTATTGATCAAATGCTTGAACATTTAGCTGGACACTCTTACTATTGCTTCCTTGATGGCTATTCAGGTTACAATCAGATTATGATAGCGTCGGAGGATCAAGAGAAAACCACTTTCACTTGTCCTTTCGGTACTTTTGCTTATAGAAGGATGCCTTTTGGCTTGTGCAATGCTCCAGCTACCTTTCAAAGGTGTATGGTAAGTATTTTTTCGGAATATGTTGAAAACATAATCGAAGTGTTTATGGATGACTTTAGTCTCTTTGGTGATTCATTTGACCTTTGCTTGCACAACTTGTCACTAATCCTTGAACGATGTGTTGAAACAAATCTTGTGCTTAATTGGGAGAAATGTCATTTCATAGTAACTCATGGCATAGTTTTAGGCCATATAATATCTTCTAAAGGCTTGGAAGTCGATAAATCTAAAATAGACCTTATTTGTGCTTTAATCCCTTCCACTACGGTGAGGGAGATACGCTCTTTTCTTGGTCATGCAGGTTTTTATTGTGGATTTATCAAGGATTTTTCCAAGATAGCATCACCACTTTGCAACTTATTGCAAAAAGATGTGGTTTTTAACTTTGATGAAAAGTGTATGGCGGCATTCAATCGTTTGAAAGAACTTTTGATTTCAGCCCCTATCATTAAACCACCGGATTGGAGCAAGCCTTTTAAACTCATGTGTGATGCAAGTGACTATGCGGTTGGTGCGGTGCTTGGGAAACGTGTGGGGAAGATACCTCATGCTATTTATTATGCTTCTAGAACGTTAATTGAGACCCAACAAGACTACACAACCACTGAAAAAGAGTTATTATCTATTGTTTTTGTTTTGGAAAAGTTTCGCTCTTATCTAATTGGTACAAAAGTTGTTGTCTTTTCTGATCATGCAGCACTTAGGTACTTGCTAATGTAGAAAGAAGCGAAACCGAGGCTCATACAATGGATTTTGCTCTTGCAAGAGTTTGAAAGTGAAATCATGGACAAGAAAGGAATTGAGAACACCGTTGTGGATAATTTGAGCCGTCTTGATGTGGACAATGAAGCTATCCCATTGCGTGAAAGTTTCCCGGATGAACAACTATTCTCAAGTGCCTTTGGAGAACCATGGTATGCTGACATTGTGAACTACTTGGTGTCTAAACAAATCTCAAATAACTTGTCTCGTGCTGAGAGGGACAAACTTAAGAAGTTAGGAAACCAATACATATGGGATGATCCATACTTATGGAAACAAGGTAGTGACCAAGTATTACGAAGGTGCGTTCACGAATCCGAATTTAATTCTATCTTGTCTTTTTGTCACTCATATGCTTGCGGAGGACATTTTGGGAGTAAGAGAACCGCTCACAAGGTACTTGAAAGCGGTTTCTATTGGCCAACCTTGTTCAAGGATGCATATATATTTTGTACAACTTGTGATAGGTGCCAAAGAACAGGCAATCTAGATGCCCGAAATCAAATGCCACAAACTTTTATTCAATTTATTGAACTTTTCGATGTATGGGGTATTGATTTTATGGGCCCTTTTGTCAACTCTCATAGGAATTTTTATATCTTACTTGTTGTTGATTATGTCTAGAAATGGGTGGAAGCTAAGGCCACCCCAACTAATGATTCTAAAGTGGTTTCAGATTTTGTGCAAGTTAATATCTTTGCAAGGTTTAGAATTCCAAGAGCCATAATTAGTGATGGGGGCTCTCACTTCAAAAACAGGATCTTACAAACCTTGTTTAAGAAGTACAATGTGTCACACAAGATTTCAACACCTTATCATCCCCAAACAAGTGGACAAGCCGAGGTTTCAAACCGGGAGGTGAAATCCATTCTAGAGAAGACAGTGAATCCAACAAGGAAATATTGGAGCATGCGACTTAATGATGCTTTGTGTGCTTATAGAACCGCATAAAAGACACCTATCGGGATGTCTCCCTTTAGGCTTGTGTATGGTAAATCTTGTCATTTACCCGTTGAAATTGAGCATAAGGCGTTTTGGGATATTAAGCAATGCAATATGAAGATGGATGGGGTTGGAAAGCAAAGGAAGTTACAACTCCAAGAGCTAGAGGAGCTTCGCAATGATGCATTTGAAAGCTCACGCATTTATAAGGAAAAGACGAAAGCATTTCATGATAACATGATTTCTAGGAAACAATTTTGCATTGGGCAGAAAGTGCTTTTGTTTAATTCTTGCTTGCATTTATTTCCGGGTAAATTAAGGTCACGTTGGATTTGACCTTTTATTGTTATTAATGTGTTTCAGTAGAAATTCGTAGCATAGCTACAGGCAAGGAACTTAAAGTTAATGGGCACCGGTTGAAACCATATTATGAGAATTTCACTTCCGAAGTGGTGAAAGGAGCTAACTTTGTGGATGCACTCCCTCTGGAGGAAGCATAGAAAGCAAGGAGATAGTCGGGCTGACGACTTTAAACCAAGCGCTAAATGAGAGGCAACCCAAAGGATGAGTATTTCTTGTCTTGTATTTATTTCTTGTCTTGTTTTTAGTTTTTCTTGTCTTGTCTCGTTGTTTTTTTTTTCTGATTTCCTGTCACATGTCATGTTAAAATTTCCCACCTTGACTTACTTTGGATGACTCAATTTACATTGAGGACAATGTAAATTTAAGTGTGGGGGAGTGGTTAAGCATTTGCATTGTAAATTTTTATCCAATTTTCAACTTTTGTGTAAAATAGTGAATAAAAAGCTCCAACTTGTAGTTAGTTTAGAGTCACATAGTATACATGTCGCTAAAATTACATCGAGATTCTCATAAGAGTGACTGAACTTAGAGATGACAGAGAACATGATCGGGTTTCTTACTTGTATGAGAGTTAAAGTTGGATTTAACCATCCCAGTGGCAAATGAGGTGTAAACTGAATTCGGTATTAGAGTAGTGGTCCCTTATAGTGGAGACTACTCATGTTACATCATGAGAGGCACCGACCTTCACTTCTTTATACATGTCTAAATATGTGCTTTTAGAGTGTGTGCCACCATACGTAAACTCCGGGTAGAATGGTGAGCTAACAACCTCCCACTAATAGAAGCACTATTTTGATCTCTTGAGTGTTATTTTATCAATCATAAAAAGGTGACATCGAATTGCTAACTTACATACCACTTGTAATCTTGTTCGCAGTAAGCACCATCCACTTTATCTCTCTCTACACCAACAGGTCCATAGAAACACCATCATCATCAACAAGAGGATCATCACAAATTCGAGGGAAAGTTGAGGACGTTTAAGATTTACAAGCAACAATACAGAAATGAGAAGATTTCAGATTCAAGTAAACCAACAAGACAAGGAGCAGAATTTTTACAAGTTGAATACTATTGTACAAGAGCGAATATTATCAAGATGAGAATTTAAGAAGTTTATGATATCGAGACATACAAGTTGTGAAGAATCGAGGGGTAAAGTACTTACACCATGGTCTTTGTACTTGCATTTTTATTTTATCTTTATTTTTATTTGTCGATTTGTATTTTATTTTCTCTTGTCTCAAAAAAAAATTGGGACATGGTCATCATTATGCTAGGTCCCATGTCAAAAAAAAAAAAGACAAGAGAAATTTTTTTATTAGGTTCATCATTAGTTTTCATATTTTGTTTGTTTTAATTTTGTATTTAATTTATTTATCTTGCATGTTCAAAAAAAATAAAATATTCATTGCATCATATTTGGTTTGTTTGTTCGTTTTTGGTTTTGTATTCATTCAATAAAGCCAATGGAAGAAGAAATATTTATAATGGAGTTTCAAGCAACAAGGAATTAAAAGAACCACATTGTCAAGATTCTACGAAGTTCAAGATTTCATCATCAGGAGTTGAAGACCGAAGACGAAGATGAAGACAAGAATTGAAGACCGGAGACGTTTCTATGGATGTTGTGAGAGTGGTGCTAACTGTACGCCGAACGGATAACAAGGTAAGTAAGCATATTCCCACGTTCATTAAGTGGTTGATTTCCTTTCTTAGAGATCGTCAGAAAAAAGGGTTTTCAAAATGAATAAAAGATGTGGGTTTTCAAAACAATTCGGAGGGTTTTTCCTTCCTACCATTCAAGGTGTCGCAGGATTCTCTCTTCATTCCTACCTGGACACATGTGTGACCTATAAAATGTTGTTTATTATTGAGAGAAACTTCATAAAACCCTTTCTTGTGAGGCAGAGTCGAGACTTTCGATCACTCCAAACCCGAATTTCTTTCGATAAGGGATGGTTATTTCTCTCTCAACTTTTAAGGATGAGATTGTTTTCATTTATGTGTCTAACTTCTTATGACTAGTGTGCAGAATCTCTATGTCTTCTTAGCGCGTTGGATGTGATCTTTAAGGAGAACTAGTAAGTTGGAAGAGTAGGTTTTGTGGGTATATATCTAGTAAACCCACATGAGATGGAGTTGTTTGTATCCTTAGAAGAAGTTTTGTTTCATTTGCTCGAGGCTTAGCAAAGTCTAAGTGTGGGGGTATTTGATAGGTGTTGTAAAACACCTAATTTTATATCTAGTATTTATGCTTTCTTTGTGAGTTTTCATGTAAATTATGTATCTTATGTGTGAGTTTGAGTTTATTAGGTGTTTTGGAGTCATTGGAGCAAAAGAAAGTGTAACTCGTTTAAATCTTGGATTTCATCTCATCATCTTTGGGAGAGCGAAAAGACGAAGCACGTGGCGAAAGAATGTGACCATTCCGATGTCGCATGAGAAAGTTATGAGCAAAATCATTGATTAAGCTTGTCAGTTCCCTATAACTGACAGTACATGTAAAGGGGTGCCATTTCAGTTGGCCCTTATCTAGTAGTACATGGGTTGCTATATCCAACCTCATTTCCTATATTAAACCTAAAAATCAGAAGGAATTCATTTCTCTTATCATTAGCTGTTATTTTTCCTTTTTGGTCTGAACAATGGCGGCATCATTACTGAGAAGAGGATTTAGAGTTGTGATGTTTGAAAAATATGGTTCTAGCGACCCTGAGCAGTATTAAGAGCTTCATAGAGTTGGGAGATGATGATGATGATCGAGAAGAAGAGAAGAGTGACGATGGATGGAAGCTAGGGTTTTATAAAGGTGAAGATTTAAAGAATTGTTGAGGAATTCAAGATGTTGCTGCTGTCGAGTACCAAGAAATGGAGGAAGAAATGATGTTGATGCAGTGGAGGATTTGTACTCAGAACTGATTTCTGAAGTTAGGGCTTGTTGAGAAGAATTGGGAGAAAACAATGAAGAAGATATCGATCGTAATTCAAGGTTATAATGATAATGAAGACATGGGTTTGGTTGAATTTGGATTTAACTCGAGTTATGAGAAGAAATTGAAGCTAGGCCATGGAAGGTTAAGGTTTACTGAAGGTGGAGAAATTAAAATGAGTGAAGGAAAGAAGATGGTTTCTCATTGTTGATTGTGGTACTCTGAAATGGGTTTGTGCTGAATTTATGTTTCAAGCAATTTAGAAGAGATTCGAGAGTATGGGTTCGAGCATCTATGGGATTTATTTCTGATTCATGGTGAATAAAAGAAGTGTTGTGTGATGTTGTTGTTAATCGAAATGTGCAGCTACAGATGCAGTTGCAATTGGTGGTTGTTTACAAGGATGTTATGGCATGAGGTCTTGACTGAGATGAGACAGTGGCGACTTCGTGTGAGAAATGGTGAAGTGCAGCTGGAGTTGTGGGTATCGGCTGCAGTTGAGTATTGCAGGTGGAGTTGAGCTGGTGATTCTGGTGGAGTCATGAGCTGGGTTAATGGAAGTGATAGAATTATTGGTGCTCGATGTTGTGTGGAGCTGGTGTAGATGGTGGATTTTCGACAAAGGATAAAATCATAAATTCATAATTATACGAAGCTCTGATTCAGCAATCAGGCGTGAGTATCGAGACACGGGTCTCTTATCGAATTCTCAACGGAGAGTACTTTCTCTCAGAGTGCATGTAGATATGTAGTCTCACGACTGGACAACGACATATCTCATGAATGTTGAATACTTTCGGTGATTATTTCTATATAGTATCACGAGATGGACGGCTCCTAGACAGCTTGCTCTGGTAGTATAGAGCGATAACGTCTTCAGGAACAAACAACAAGTTTACCCTGACTATATAAAGGATATGACTTACCGACAAGCTCGTATCGGGATAATTAATGCTCCTAGACAGCTTGCTCTGCTAGTATAAATCCACAAAGTTAATTATTCCTAATTACAATTGCTCTTATTCCATGGTCGAATCCACGACTGGTCCCATGGAATGGCAATAACAATTGTTCTGATTCTATGATCGAATCCACGGCTTGATCTCATAGAATAGCAATAACTATATTATCTCATTACTCCGATTTCATGATCGAATCCACAACTGGTCTCATAAATGGTAATAGATAAATCTTAATTAGTCCAATTCTATGGTCGGATCTACGATCCCATGGAATGGTAATGCTCACTTTATTATCCTGAATTCGTAGTAGAATCCTCAGCTGATCTTACGAATTAATAATAAACATCTTATTGCTCAGTTTTATGAATTATTCTCTACCAAATTCCACAATTAGTAATAAATAACCAACAACCGGGCGTCTGAGCTACCTCTAAGTAAGCCCCGATTCAAATGGTGAAGGTGTATTCAACGACGATACATTAACAGTCACCACATGAACGAGTATTTCAAAAATACAACGAAACGATGAGCCTATGCAAAATAGAGAAGAAAATAATAAATAATTAAAAATATTGACCAGGGTGCTGGGAGCACGGACACACGACCGACCGACAGACCGTGTCGTGGTCAATCCCACGCCATTTTTATATTTTTAATGCATTTTATTATTTTCCATGATTTGATGAAAATTCTCTCATTTTATCAAATCTCCTTCGTCTCGAGGAAACTCTTCGGTTTCATGGTACTTCCATAAATCCATAAAAAATAACATAAAATTAAGAAAAGGAGTGTGGGGCCTGACCATTGGCCAACCGGCCATGCCTTGGTCCCAACCGGCCCCACACCTCACGGTTTCTTATTATTTTATTATTATTATTTCTCTAATTTCATGAAAAAACTCCTTGATTTCATGGTATTTTGCACAAATCATCAAATAATAATAAAATAAGTTATGAAAACTTGTGGGACGGGGCCTTGGCCGGCCGACCATGCCCTAGCCAGTCCCACACGCCCCTTTGTTTTATTATTTTATTATTAGTTTTCCTTGAATTCATCAAATTCCTTGATTTCATGGTATTTCTCTCAAATTAGGAAAAATTCCCTCAAATCATCAAAAATACCAAAAAAATATTAAAAAATTATGAAAACTCGTGGGACCGGTCCATAGCCGGCCGGCCATGCCTCCACGATCCCACACGCCCTTGTTTTTATTATGTTAATATTTTTTGGTTCCCTGAACTCATGAAAACTCCTTCAATTCATGGAAACTCCCTAAATTCATCAAATTTCTCAAAATTCATGAATTTTTCATAAAATCATCAAAATATTATAAAATTAAAGAAAAGGCACCACGGGACCGTGGTCACGAATGGCCGACCATGCCTTGACCACGGAGGTCCCACGCCTCCTCATTCCTTATTTTATAATTATTTTTCATCATCTCATGGTGTTTTCCTCAGTTTCGTCGAAACCCTAATTTTGGCATATTTTCTCGAATGGATGCTCAATTGCACGCCAGAAAATATCAAAATTCTCAGGACTGAGACGCGGACGCCTTGGGACACAAGCACGCTATCTTGACCGAGCAAGATTGGCTCTTCGACTCACGGAAGCCGGTCCCATCAATTTTCACAGTTTTGACCTAATTTGCACAATTGCTCGTATTAGGTCCAAAACTCTTCCAAACACATTGGAATTTCATGAAGTGATCGTCAGGCGGTTACGTGACAACCCAGGGAAGGTTTCATGACTCCATGGTCGGTCCCTCGCCTCGTCATAATTAAATAGGTTTTCTCACCTAAGACTCAGACGAGTATTTTGAATAAATGATTAAGCCAACATTTGATCATTCTTCCACCAAAAAATCGTCAACTCTTCAGGAGTTCTTCGTATTTGCTCACGTGAGCATATGGACACTACATGGTGATCCACGGTCCCATGTAGTCGCTCCCTCCTTCGTCCCATGGTTAAACTTCTGACGAACCATGAATTGATCATCAATTGATCAAATTAGGGTTTCTGAATCCAAGGATCATCATTCCAGATTCTAACATTAATAATTTTACGACGGCCTCATGGTCATTAATTTTATTAATTATGCTCGGTTCAACGACCAATATTCTAATTAATATTTTGGGTACGCTGCCAATAATCCATCAGATGAGCAACATATGCTCAGACGATCAACTATTCAACAATTCATCACATGAGAAACACTTGCTCAGATGATAAATATTTGCTCAAACCAAGGAATATTGGTTCAACAATCAATATTCAACGATCCATCGAATGAGCAATACTTTCTCACTTCATCATAAGAACTATACCTATGTCTCATGACATGTTCAATTCATGAGTTTCAGAACATCATGTTCAACTCAGCAACTACATGGACTCATCGTCCCATCAAACCACGAAGTCATCAATTAACTAACAAACCACGAGATGTCAATCGTGTCACTTTGGGGGGATATCACTTAGGGTTTTGGTCTGGCGATCTACGGCACATGTGTTCAAACACACGATGAAATGTGAGCAAGTCGTGCAATTAGTTGAAGGAATTCACGAGGCAGTGGGTGGAAAATCGACCAAGTATCCACAGGTTGAGCAACTGGTTTCAAACACGATCTCCACTTCCCCAGTCCTTGATTCCATCAACTGTCACACTTCATGGAATCATGGTGTCTAAAATTCCAGCAATATAAATAAGTCTCTGAATCATGATTGAAGGATGAGCATCATCAGTATCATCAATCTCACGTCTCATCGACAACACGAGATCATCAACTCATCAATTGAGCAACTACTCTCAATTGGGAAATTTCAATCATTCAGAGCTTATCTTATTCAGAATTCACACACCCACAATCTTTGATTACCATTGATTCCACACATTTCTTAGCTTTCCTCCTACAGATCAACCCATCCTCTCTTGTGACCGAATTTACTCTAGAACGGTCATTGTCTTGATTTAGGCCGGAGTACTACAGATTGATCTCTCGAATATAAAGAACCCCCTTTGCAGTGGTGCATCTGTGTGAGGTTTAACATTTAGCTCGGTTCGAAGATTCTCCTCCATACGGTCATCTCCTCAATTCCTTAAAAACAAGAAAATCGTTTTTCCCCATCTACAGATGGAAATAAGGATGTTGCTGTGAGCTGCAGATGTTGGTTGAGCACTGATATGAAAGTGACAGAAAATAAGAAATGGTGACTTAGGCGCTGGTTGTTGTGGCAGAAGGTGATGAAGTTGAGTTGAGCAGAGAATGGACATAGATGTATGCTTATGAACTTTATAAGGAAGCTTGGAATGGAGAGTATGTGAAGAGATGAAGTTGGTGTTGCTGCCATTGTGACTGGTGGAACCAGGCTCGGAGAGTGCAAGGCAGGGATGGTTGAGTGCAGTTTGGTGGTTGCAATGGTGATTTGTATATGAGCAGCTGTTGTTGCTGGTGAAGATTAAGAAGAATAAGTTACCAACTGAGACTGGGAAAGATGACTGTGATTTCATTTGCAATGAGTTGGTGGTACTGAATTCGAATGGCAGAGTTGAGAAGAACACAAATCGGTGATGTGTTGTTTCTGCTGAGGTTGGAATTGAATTGAACTGATGTTGTTGTCTTGAATGAATAATTGAGCAGATTCACAAATAGATGAATGTTAGGAAAAGCAGGCAAGGAAGAGATGTGATGTTGATATGTTGTTGCTGGTCAACTGCAACATGTGAGTTGACACTGTGCTTGAGTTGTTGGTGGTTGACTGAGACAAAAAGAAAGTGCAGTGGTTGCAGGTGATGGAAGGTTGCAAGAAGGTGCAGGTACAGTAGTGTGTGTTGCAGTTGTAGTTGTTGCTTCCATGGACAATGACTGTGTTGATGTGCAGTGAGATGAACTGACAATGGATTGGCTTTGTGCCGAGATTGTAAAGTTGGAGCTATTGTTGATGCTATTGAGCTCATAAGGAGAAGAATCGGATGAGCTGCTGCCAACACAGGACTGAATCAATGATGTTGCAATGAATGATTTGAGCTGAGCAAGGAAATGCAGAATTGCTGCTGAAGTGATGAACTGGTGGAGTTTCGTAGCTGTAAAGCAAGAGGAAAAAGGGTGTTGGTACTTAGACAGATGAGTCAAGATCGTGGTGGTGTTGGTGGTTGTATTTACAATGTTGTTGCAATGAGCTGTACGAAGTCGAGAATGGCTCGAGTCTGCAATTGTTATTTGCTGGTGTAGGATGAGAAATTACAGGGGTTGAGCAGCGGCTGCAATTTATGTCATGGTTGGATTGGAGGATGAGAAGACCTAGAAGATAGTGTGCACTTCTGTTGTAATGCCTTGTGCAGCTGCAGTTGTAGTTAAATGCAAAATGGTGCAGTTGTTGGTGGTTCGAAGCAGTCTTGATGTATGGAGGAGCTTGAGCTGAGATTGCAGGCCAGAGTTATAAGATGAATAGCCATCATGGCTGTATATGTGTAATGAGGCCAGTGCAAATGGCTTATGCCATGAAAACTCAGACAAGTCAGCCCAGTTAGCTCACATGAATAGTTGACTCGGTTCTGACTCATGATCTTGACTCACCTGACTTCTCATTGACTCGGTGTTGACCCGAGTTGACTCGGTGACCGGTGACCGGGTGGACTTTTCCGGTCACCAGAGTTATGTTCCGACTACATTTCCGGCCAACTTCGGCGGTGAACCCAGTTTTCCGGCGACCTTTTTTGGGACATATTGTCACTCGGGGCACTCTTCACATATGGGCTTGGTGGACATCTTGTTGTTGGACTTTGGAGATTGGATCTAATTTTAGAAGTTGGAGAAAAGATACAAAAGGAAAGTATTCTACAACTTTGGAGATCACGTATTTTCTACTTGGAGTTTTGGAGAGCGGCGACTAGGGTTTGCTTTCGTTTATTTTTCATCTTCTTCATTTCATTTTTGATTATGATTATGATGAAATCAAAAGCTATGAGTAGCTAAATATTATTATTGGTTATGGGATAAAGTGGATTTCACAAATGATATTTGATTCAATGCATTAGTTTTGTCTCAACTTTATTGCTTATGATTCATTGCTTATAATGTTTTATGATTTGAATGCTAGTTTGGTTGAGTCTGGGATCAATAAGATTAGTCTTCATCTCTATTGCTAGATTAGGGTTATTATACGAAAAAGTTATAAATTCCTGATTACAAGTAGCATAAATGTGAGTAGTGCTTGTAGTGATATATCCTACTAGTCACATATGAATCATAACCTTGGTTAAATCGAATTAGTGCTTTTACACGTTTGGTTGCCTTGTTTAGCCTTGTTTCATAGAACTTATTGCTCTTAGAGAGTTGAACTTAATTGTGCTTTTACACTTTAGGTTGCTTTCTAGGTATATTTCATATTAGCATCTTTTAATGTTGTTTGTGATAAAATCGGGAAATAAACGGGATACTATTGCGATCAAGGTATCCTAGGACTATTAATAAATGAGAGATTAAAATATAAATTCTAGTCATTGATGAAAATACATGTTTGTTAATGATACTATCCCGTGACCAATATTTTCTTTCTATTGATTATTTATATTATTTTATTGCTTTCAATTACTTTTATTGCTTTGCTAAAACAAAAATCCCCCCTTGGTTACTAAGAAAGTGAAATTTTATAACAACAAAAGTCTATCTGTGGGAACGATCATTTCTTACCCTTGCTATATTATATATTTTAAGTTGTGAGAAAGTAATATTATTTTTGACGCATACGACAGCCATACTCTCACGAAATAATCAGGTTCGCGGACTTGTCCCTGTTTACATTATGATTATGAGAGAAATAAATATAATCTCTTCTTATAATTCCTGATTGAGATTCATTAAGTTGCAACTCTCGGAATTGTAATTGAGTTTAGTCCATACAAGTTGCCTAAGAAAAAGTTGGTGGTGTATTTTGGTACCCCCACGTAAGCATGTGAGAAGTTCTCCTTTAAATTACACAGAAGAATATACGTTATATTCCATGATATTGGACCCGTGTACAATAAAAGTTCTTGGAAAATAAACCTTATGAACTTACAAGCATAATCGTGTTCAATAATACTCGAGACTTAAACCATGATTCAAAAACAAAGAGTGATTTAGTGAACAAAGTTGTCTTAGAAGTGTTTATGAGAGTTGTATCAATGTCAAACATATTTGTGAAAGTAGTTTATGAGAATCTGCTTAGTTCGATACTTGGTAGGTATGTTTAAAGGTACGCATACCTATAGACCAGTTCGAGAGCTCAGGCTGTTAGGGTACGCGTACTAGGTGTATCATTAGTCATTCATGAACTCATGCCCTTAGGTTACACGTACTGGGTATGCGTACCTCCCTCTCATTCACGAACTCAGAACCTTAGGTATGCGTACTAGGTATGTGTACCCTAACCCATTCCGGAATTCAGACCATTAGGGTACGTGTACTGGGTATGCGTACCTACCCTGTCTCCAATTGCAGTAAGTTCTGAAAACTCTCTTTAAGCAATTTGAAACATTCTTAATCATCGTAGATAATAAATATCATTGCTTGGGCAATTTCCAAATGATCATCTATAAACAAACATAGTTTATGAACAATAAATTGTTAACCAAGATTGTTAAGGATATATGAACATCCATTTATTGAACCATATCTCGAGAGATTTATCAAGACAAGCTTGACTAGAAATTTTTCTTTGAAATATGAAATCTACTAAAATCATATAACATACTATCATAAAAATCGAATGGTAAATAGGATGGTTCAGTCTTCACATACCTCTATGACGATGAAATTCTTCAAATGTCTTCGTTTGATCTTCAGTCTTCAATATTCGAGGGTTATTCAGTGATGTCTCATACTCAACTACTATACTCTAATAACCTAGTCTGAGACTTGACTTTAGTAGACTAGAAATCAAGATATAGTTTTGTGCATTTCACATTGATAACAAGCTTGAGATATCAACACTTGCGAGTTCGACCGAGCAATGTTTTGATAGTACCCTCTCCTTTTCACATTGAAGACTTGATAAGTTGTCAATAAAGTCTGTAAATTATGTGTTTATTGGATATACTCTTTACATAAAGGTTATAAATTCTATAATCCAGTTTCAAAAGGACTTATATTACAAGACATGTTGTGTTTTCTAAAGAAGAAGAAAAAAATCCAGCTTCATCTGATGCAGTAAAGAGAACTGGTACATGGGAATTAGTCGATCCTGAACCTCGTATGATGTGTTAGGTTGTAAATGGGAATATATGGTCAAACTAAATGCAGACGGGTCAGTTGATATATTCAGTTCAAGGTTATACTTAACATGATGATATTGATTACGGTGAGACATTTAATCATGTTGTGAATTCAACAACAATGAGAGAAGTTTTGACTATAATTGTTACTTTTTTTTGATGGAAAAGGCTAATGCCTCAAAATTTCATTCATATGAAATTGCTTACAATAGTATCGATTACATCAATAATCAGATTAAGATGGATAATACATCGTTTACATAACTCGAAACTTAAAGAAACGAATAATGAAAAATTCAATAAATATCCATAATCTGACAAGGAATTCAATGTAATTTTAATGGTATTTAACCATTTTTGTTGATCAACAATGGTGCCAAACCATTGTACTTGATGTTCACCGAAAAACTTTGATGCTTCTATAAAAAAGAAGTGATATACCCAATTTGCTCCGATCGACTTCGATATTTGTTGATCTTGTCTGATGAATTGATTAATACTTTGTCGAAGGTGGATCGTCATTGTATTGTGTTCGATAACAATGAAGCGCCACCAAAATAGGCTATAATAAACCACTCTATGAGTGTAAGAGAATACAGATCGACAAGACGTTGTCATCTGATTTTATTTATAATACATAAATATAGAAACCTAAATTACTCTGCCCGCATCTTAAGTTATAATCTTGATCCGGGCAGAAACCTAAATATAAATAAAGATGACGAGTAAAATAATTAAAGTTGAAGACAATGAATAAAGGTTGAAGATGAAGGAATTGAAGCGGTTGATGAATATAACTTCCCCTAAGCAATGAGGGAGTTGCAGACGTTCTCTGGAAATTAAGCAATGGGAAATTAAGCAATCAGATGTTTCCAATGCTTTTTTGCATTGAGATTTCACCAAAAATATGTTAATGAAACAACCACCAGGATTTGTTAGTTCTGAATTTCCAAATAAAGTTTGTCATTTGAAGGAGAGTTTATACGGATTGAAACAGGCTTGGTTCAAAAATTTAATGCTTATTTGACTTCTTATGGATTTGTCAAAACAGTTTCATACTTTTTAATGTTTGTTTACATTGTTGGTTCAGATTTGATTGTATGTTACAATAAAACTGTAGTTGGTATGTTACGATATTTGTGCTTAACAAGACCAAATATATGCTTTGGAGTCATAGAGTTTCTAATAAATGATGGTACTTTGTTACAGGATGCTTCCAATTATAGAACTGTAGATGGCATCAATGGCATGTTACAATATTTGTGCTTAACAAGACCAGATTCCAGTATATGCTTTGGAGTTAATTGGGTAAGTCAATATATGCATGCACCAACTGATATTCATCTGTTGTAAGTTAAAAGATACTTAAAAGGCACAGTCAGTGTTCAATAGATGTTTTGTGCCTGCCCCAAACTGGATAACTACATAATCCTTTCTTTTCTCAGGAACAAAAATAACTGGTGGACGCACTCAAGCTTTTGTTTCATTTTCCGATTGTACACTTAAAAGAAATCAAAAAGTCTTTGCATATGGAGAAAAAAACTACACAAAAAGCCGCTACACACAACCACTCCCTACACGTCTCCCGAGGGGCTGGGCCCACTGGGACCCATAAATAAAAAAGGAAAAAAAAAAGTGTAAGAGGCGGTTTTTACCTGGTTTTATTTGAAACCTATTATAGGGGCTCTAAACATTTGTTTTTGAGGGCTCACAAGATGACAAATCGGGTTATGAAATAGTAATCAACAAAACCCCATATACAACTATTTTTTGTAGTGCCTAAATTACCCTCCATGAATTATAAAATTAAATTTATTACCTTCACCTTCTCTTTTCATTCATAAATCATGATGAAGATTATAATTTCATCGTGATGAAGATGATGATCATATACAAAATACTAAATCTATTATCTTCTCCTTCTCTTTTCATTCATAAATCATGATGAAGATGAGGATCATAAAAATACCCTATTATTCTTCTTTCTCTCTTTTTATTCTCCGTCGCGATGAAGAAGACGATTGCAAAAAGAAAAAACTAAGAAAACCCATCACTTATTTTTGCTTTTAAAAACCCTCAACTTTGAACTATAAGATAACCTACGGTTGGGAAAATTTATACTTCCCAATCGTACGTACAAGTTACGGTATGGAAGTATGATTTTTTCAAACCGTAGGATTTTTGAACCCAGAATATACCCAACCGTAGACAGTTCTGAAACTATTTTTTCAAAAAATCTAATTCGATCGATTTCTCCTATCCATGCATTAAAACTAATGAAATAAGATAGGTTTTTTACCTTATTAAAGTCATTGCGGTGGATTAAGTGGTGTTAATCGATAATGAATTATTTTGAAAATTGATGATTAATCGAAGAAATAGGTGATGGAGGTGAAGAAAATGGAAAAGTTAAAAGGAGAAGAATGAAAATCAATTAGTTTTAGATTTCAATATTTAATAGATTAAGGGTATTTTAGTATTTTTCTTATGAATTAGGTTCCATTATCTTGTAGGATATTTGAATTTCGGAACTCTTTTCTTGGAGCCCCTATAATAGGTTTCTTTTATTTCTAGAGAACCAATGTAGAGAAATAGAGTGATATAATCTTTAATAATGTCATGATCCAACTGATTTTTGTTTTGTCATGTAGAAAGTGCTCAAGGCAAAGAACTGAACCCAAAAAATAAAAATAAAAAATCTCACCCAGCCAGATGGACATGAACAAAAAGGACTTGCTATAACGCTAAGGAAGCAATAATAGAATTTCCTGATGAAGAGTTTCACTACATTCAATCAAATTGGTCCCTGGGAAACCAACAACTGCACTCTGAACAACATTGCTTGGTTCAACAAGATTCATATAATACTGTTGATTTGAAAATTTAATTGACAGAGATTCTATGTATGTAGACTTCTTCTGTGTGCAATATTCAAAAAGATTTAATTAATGGACAAGTTGTGCTTCCAATAAAATACTACAGAAAACTGGACAAGTAAGTCTACCATGTGCACAGCATTAAACACCCAAAAGGACAAGATCCCGACTGGAATCAACTTAACTCTAAAGATGCTGTCTGGTTGTGATACAGAAATATCTTAAAAGATATTTTCGATACTAGTATCTAGGTAGACTTCAAGAGATGGAGCCATTCTCCATGACCTTGCAAAGCTGAAGAAGCAAGCTGCATAAGTTTTGGACATCACCTGTAGTTGTTGGAACCAGAAGCTAGCAGCTGGCTTGCTTTATGAAAATTACAGCAGTTGTGCAATCTACTTGGTATCTGGCTTCTTTTACGCCAATCTCAGCCAACATACTTTTATGCGAATCTTATGAAAATCAAATCAAAGCCGATGGGACAAGAAGCTAGAGCTGCTTCAATAGGATGGCAAATGGACTAAATGATGCTGCTTCTGGCTGCAGCACTAACATAGGCTACATAGCAGCAGCATTGTTAATAAGCAGTAGAATGAATGAACGAATGGACATACATACAAGTTTTGCTGCAAGATGTATAAGAATTCACATGAAGGGAAAGAAATCAGTCAAAAATGAGTTAACTAATGGTTGATGAGAAAGACAGTCTCTCTACTCACCTCCACTAGTTAACTCGATTTTATTAAAAATGAATCAAAACCCAACTAAACAAACAGATCTAGAATTAAAAAATTTAACCTAATTTTCTTAACAATCATCATTACTAAATATAAAGAGATCAGTTTAATTAGACAACTAAAAAACCTTTAAAAAATCAGGAATCACCTTTTATCTTCTTCTCATCTTGAACATCATTACCATCATCCTGATCTTATACTGTAATTTTTATGACCAGGGCGAATTACTTGCAAATCTCTTAAACTCATTGATATTCCTAGACGAATCTTCCATAATCTTTCTCTTCTTCATATTAACATTCTCGATCTCGATTTTCTGCAACTGTAATGCCTTTGTAATTCTCTTGTTCTCTTCTTCGATCTCCTTCAATCGAAACTCCTGAGCCTCAACTTTTGCTTCCTTCTCTCTCTCTTCTTCCTGTAATTCATCGATTGCAAATTTTAAAGCCTTGTGTTGCTCAGCTCTTCTTCTCAACAGATTCAATCTCTCTTTTAACTTGGTAACATCATACCCCATATTCTCAAATTCAGCTAATTGTTTTGTGTAGGTCTCCACTTCAGCAAGAAACACAGATGGTTCCTCAACAGGGATGTGAAATTTCTTGACAAAATTGACGAAAGACACATCTAACCCTAGTTTCAGACCTTCTTTGGTTTCTTCAGTAAAGTTTGAGAGTGGATTGAAATGAGGGTTCTGTGGGAATGATGTGAAGACTTGCTGGTAAAGACTTCTTAAATCAGGTGAAAGAGATGAAGATCTGTGATTTACTGCTACTACAGCTGGTGGCTGTGGCTGCTGCTGCTGCTGCTGCTGCTTTGAGACATCAGGAGAAGGTGCTGATGTAGATGTGGATGTAGATTGTGTTGGTGAATGGTTAGGAGAAGATACAGAGATCCTAGCCAGTGCTCTGCTGCTATTGGAGTTTGATCTCTGGTAATTTAATGAAGCCATTAGCAGTGATGGAGATGGAGACGATGAGAGGGAGATCTTGATTAGTTTTGCGAGTTTTTTTCTGGTCAAGTTTTTATGTTGGGAGAGAAGAGATGAGATGGGATTCATAGATCTGACAAATTATTATTATTATTATTATTATTACACTCCTCCATATTTTGTTGTGTGAGTTGGAATTAATTAATTAAGATATTCTTGAGTAGTCTAGTACTCTCTGCTACTAATGCTGCATTAACTAATGGATTTAGCATTAAACAGCCAGTCATTATACAGCTTGTCCAGTAACCAACAAGAAGCAAAGAATATGGTGGCTTGCCTACTACTAGGACACCTAGTTTTGCTAACCAGGGGCCATTGACCAAAGTCAAGTGGGTGTTATTGGGGTTTGAAGTTACCCCTTAACCATTTCACGCTCAAAGATTCTTTCAGAATGTTACTCCCTCCGTTTCAAAACCCTCCTATTATTTTGAAACGGAAGTAGTATGTTTTTTTTAGGGGAGCTCATGAACTTTAAAGGAAAGACAAGAACAGATGTTAGTAGAACTCCCTACAATCATGAATTTTATAGGATATCCAATTTCGTCCCCTAAACGGTATATACACCACTTTGGTATACTAGTCCTTAATACTAAAGTTGTAAATGCTTGGAGTTATTCTTAAATGTTATTTCATTTTTAGAAATTCTTGGCTAACTGTCTGATTAAACTCTCCCAAAACGCTATTTCACATGACATATTTTTCTAGTGGCTCTCGTGATGTTCATGTGAACTCATTTTTACTAAAAATGTTCATTATTACTCTGAAATCTCAATTGATAAGTTTCAAATGATTTCAGTTGTTTCATGTCCGGAAAATCGGTCATTTGTCCAAATATTTTCAAAATATGGTTTTAATAGGAGTAGAAATTAGTACGCAAAATTGGTCAAAAAGACCAAAAATGAAAATTTTTGGGTGAAATAGATTCTTAGCTTTTGATACTGTTCATATAGACAAAAGTCAGAAATATACTGTTTATATAGCCAATTTGGATATTTTACCCAGGAAAATTAAAACAAAAAAAATATGTGTTATCTAAAATACCCCCGAACTTTTTAAACTCTTCTTTTCAAAGAGAATTTCTTTCTCTTTTCATAACTCCTCGTCCCTGAGCTCCTGAGAATTCCTCACCTGCAGAATTCGATCGAAAATTCAGAGCTCGTGTATTCTTTTTTTCATATCTGGTTGATCAATCATGGTGATTAACGATTCTTGGATCGAAGATTAGATTACTCCACTTTCAAGTCATCTAATATATCAACAACCAGTAACACAAACCAGTAAGTTTCAAGTTTCAATTAATCCAATTTTGATTTTGTTTTTGTCTAATTCTTTGTAATGCATATCTGGATATATCGATTTTGAAGTTTCTTTATCAATTATTATGGAATTTTTGACTATCTTTTGGTTTTAGTTGTTGATTTTGATTATCTAGGGTTCTACTAATAACCAATTATCTTTTGGTTTTAGTTGGTGCATGTAAACGTGATTATTTGTTTATATCCAATCGATTGATTGTTTAAACCTGCTGAAACAATATACACAGATTCAAACCAAATTGATTAAAGTGATAACAGAAAATGGGCTAGATGATGGATGAAACTAGATGATGGATGAACTGAGAGATAACCAAATTTCGGTGTTTTGATGTGAACTGAAAGATGGCTATATGATGGATGAACTGAGTGATAACCAAATTTCATTGTTTTGATGTGAACTGAGAGATTGCTATATCATGGATGAACTGATTGATAACCAAATTTCATTTTTTTGATGTGAACTGAGAGATGAAACAAGATGATGGATGAACTTAGGTCTGCAATTTGTTTTCTAAAATATTAATCTATTTGGAACTCAATTTCATCCATCATCTGGTTTCATCTAAAACTGGACTTTTGGAGATGCTTTTTTACTTTTGGTGTCTTTTTCAACTAGTCATTCAGATGTGGTTACTGAAAAAGATATGCGTATACATTTAAATACATAGTGGTATATACAAAAAAAATGGTAAATAGTAGTATGTCAAAGTGAAAGCTAGGCCTTACATTGTATGGATTCATCCTACACTTCAGTTATAGAGTTGTTGCAGAACATGGTGATAAGGTAGTCTGTCTGCCATTTAGAGGAGCTTCAGTTATACATTCAGATTCATAAGATTTGCTTTATATATTTATTGTAGATGGATCGTCATTTTCTTTGTGTGGTTATCCGGGGGACGGATGCATGTCCATACCATGTTAATGTGAAGTCAACAGTTGATGAGTTGAAGTCGCATGTTTGATCTTATTGGAATAACATTTCACCGGACTCAATTCAGTTTGTATTTGACTATGAGGGAAGAAGCAATGTTGTTGACAGTGATGTGAAGCTCAGGTCTTTCTTTGCATTGTGTATTGGTAAGGAGTTATCTATCTTGGAGATTCGTTTATTTGAACGTGTTCCTCTTCGTGCTCCTGATTTTGTTCGTGAACCTACTATGAGCGAGTTTCGTTTAGCACCAGACCCTAGCAGATATCAGTTGGTTCATCTTCCGAGCAGCAGTACAATGAGCGAGTTTCGTTTAGCACCATACCCTAGCAGAGATCAGTTGGTTCATCTTCCGAGCAGCAGTACCTGCTTAAGAACATCTTCAGCCTTCATTCTCTGCAGCTTTTTACTATGATATCTTTATTAGTTTATTCTTTTCTGTAGCCTCTTGTTGCACATTTAAGATTAATTTACCTGGAATTATATTTTCGCAACTAGTATTTACCTTGGATTGTTTCTTTTGTTCATAAAAACATATCTTATGGTATTATTTTTTCAAGTATTTCTCTTCAGTTTTATAGTATATATATTATAGTCTTATGTTAATTTAGTTTAATTGTACATTTCCTTCAGTTTTCACTGTAAATTTTGAATGTTTGCGGAGATTCAAATTTAAATGTACAGGATGTAACCAGTTTCATCCTGCCTATTCTGGAAAAAATGAGATTTTTGGTCAGGATGTAACTGGTTTCATCCTTCACATTCTGACAGAAATACTATTTTTCTAACCTGCACACTCTGAAAACAGTTTTTATACAGGCTTGGATGTAACCAGTTTCATCCAAGCCTGGTTACATTCTGAAAAAAAATTGCAGTTTTATACAGGCTAGGATGTAACCAGTTTCATCCAATCCTGGTTACATTCTGACAAAAAATTGCAGTTTTATACACATCCAAGCCTGGTTACATTCTGAAAAAAATTGCAGTTTTATACAGGCTAGGATGTAACCAGTTTCATCTAAGCCTGGTTACATTATGACAAAAAAAAATTTCAACCTGCAAATTTAATCATTTATGGCTAACATATTCAAGCACAACTATCATGAAATTGAAGTATAGGCATTTTTCAGTAAAAAAGTTCATATTTTAATTAAGACGAATCCACGGATCACAAATTTATGCGAAGACATAGTCCAACAAAAAAAAAGTACTTCCGTATGAACTACATTAATAAAAAATTTCTAAACAACCTAAACACATCAAACTTTCCAGCAGCTATTCTCATCAGTTAGGATTTCATATGCGAGATTTATTCGTCTTGTGCCCATCTCCTCTCCAAGAGTATCTTTGCCTTCAAAGGAGTAACTGTTTGTCATTGCCCATTCAACGAAGTAGATAACATACATCAACGAATCAGGACTGCAAGACAAATGAATATGTAATGTCAGTTTAAAGATCTAGAAAAAAAATGTAATGTCGGTTCAAACTTCGTTTCAGTTTGTATGTTATAATTTCAGTTCAAAGAGTTAACGACCTATTTTCGCACTGTTGTGGACAATCTGATTTCACGACGACATCAACGTTATCCGCACTGTTGCTACATTCGGCCTTGCCCACTTTTCCTTGTTTGATCGCCTCAATAAAGTTCTAGAATTTAGTCTTCCTTAACACAACCTCTTGTCTTTCAGTAAATACCAGTGATTCCAGCACTTCAACTGTCGGTTTCATGTTTGATCGGAATGTCTTCTTTCCTTCCTTTTTCTATGGCTTGTCTTCATCCATTTCGGCACCCACATCATCCACATTCCCTGTGCTAGACTCACCACTCACGCTCATATCATGCTTTTTCTTGGATTTTCTTTCAGCACCGGAACTCTTCTTACTCTCCTTGCTACTGCTTCCTGCAACAATTTGGATGAAACCAGTTAAGTCATATTTTAAATCTGTGGATAAAACTCAATTACATACCATCTTTAATGCTAGATGAAAATCATTTTCTGCAGGTATCAGATGAAACCCAGTTACATCCTATATATAATAGTTAGATGAAACCAAGTTTCTGCAGGTATCAAATGAAACCCACTTACATCCTATATACTATACATGTTAACATGGTCTGAAGAAGGCAAATAAAAGGAGTTTACGCTGTTATTAGTCCCATAATCACACCAAATTAAGACCACCAAAATATGCAAACCATCAAACACTTCCTAACACCAAATTAAGACCAACGATTAGTTCAGTTTCATCGTGTTTGCCCCAGTTACATCCTAACTTAAACTGAGATGTTTAGTTTAGTTTTTCCAAAATGAATCAACTTATATTGTCTACATCCTAACTATACATATTTAATCCATCATCTGAAATTAGTCTACATCCTAAATACACCATTACAGTATGATGTTATTAGTCCCATAATCATTAAATTTAATACCACCAACAGATCAGTTACATCCTAACTTAAAGTTTAATGAAAACCAGTTTCAAACACCTGTTGAGCATCACTTCGTAACCAAATGCAAACCCAATTTCATGCAATCCATCCAAAACATAACCAAATTCAATCCATAACATAGATTTTCATACAACAACCAAATTAAATCATGATATAATTTATTACCAAAATTCACAACATACAATACTATCATGCTAATAGTCTTATATTCAATATAGGATGTATCTTCAAACCTGAACTAAACTGGTTTCATCCAGTTTTAATCTGCTGAAAAAATATACACTGCAGAGTAACACTGGATGAAACCAGTTCCATCCTGGTTAAACCTGCTGAAACAATTTGGATAACCAGATGACCCAATTTCACTTCAACCAATTTCACAGTGGAAATACTTAAATAACCAGATGCAAACCAGTTTCATAGCTAAAAGATACTAATTGAAATGAAAATAAAACAAGCAATTCAACACATTAATCTACTGAAATGAAAATAATAACAACCAATTCAACAATTTAATCATGCAATTCTAAAGTTAAGAACAAAACAGAGTTAGGGTTTGAAAACTTACGAGTTCTAGGAGATATTATGTGGATCAATTGAAACCCTAACTCTTTCAATACACTGAAATGCTTGAAATCCTAATTCTCAGAAACCCCTCTTGTAGTGTTGATGGTGTTTAACAGACGGTGGATGAAACCAATTTCTGGTAGAGTTGATGGTGCTGAACCGGTTGATGAAACTGATTTCTGTTAGTGATGATTTGTTAGTAGACGGTGGAGGAAATCGATTTGGTATTTTCTGGTGACGATGAAGATGTACGTCGGTGGTTTGAAAACTCACAGAGTTTTTTGAGAAGATGAAGATGAGAGTTGGTTGTTCTGGTTTTTGTTAAAGAGTGCGATGGTTTTGATGAAGAGAAGGAGAACGTGCTGGACGAAAGGTTACAAAAGGGTAGTAAGGTCTCTCCACATTAAAAGATTCTTCTGGTCATTTGACCCATGCCTAATTCCTACCTGTCCATATGGCTCAGAAAAGGTTCCCTTTTGGCTATATAGCCCATTTTCTGAAATTAGTATGGGTGAAATGGACACAAAAAAAAAATAGCAAGAATGAAACTGGATTCATCCTGGCTTAAACTTAAAAAATACCGAGGACGAAACTGGATGCATCCTGATGTGAATAAAAAATAAGAAAAAGTATTTGAAAATGGGTAGGATGAAACTGTTTACGATCTGATAATTTTTACATTCTGGTCCTTTTAAACAGTATCAAATTTTACATGTCATTTTTACCCAGAAATTATTATTATTGGATTAATTGACCAATTTTGTGTTTCATGTAGTCATAATATGTATCGTTAAGGCAAGCATTTTTTTTTCTTTTGAAAATTTAGAATTAAAATATTTAGAGAAACCAAATGAACCCAATTTAGAACGTCCACAATCACGACGAAAATAAGAGACTATACCCAGATATGAAATGTGATTCAATCACAGCCACAGGACAAACCACTTTCAAAAAAATAAATCATAGGGACGGAATAAAGTCAAATATGGTCAAGTTTTGTAAGGTTGGAGAGCAAAAGTAGTCGCTGACCTAGACTGTGACCAAATTTAATAGGGCATACGTATAGATTCATGAGTATAGGACCATAGGTTGCCTCCTAAGTCGGGGCGTGATTATAAACCTGGTTTGATTGGGGTATATCCAAATTTAAATGGACATGTGCCCTTATTAGGGGGCCAAAACGTGGTAAAGTTACTTATTAGGGGGCCAAAACATGGTAAAGTTACTTTAATGCTCCTTCACTAATTAATCTAAAACTAAACCCTAAACTTAAAACTAAAAACTGATTAATCTTCCTCTAATACATCTCATCTAATCTCTCTCCTTTTCTCTTTCATTCCAAAAACCTAAAATCAACCAAAAATTTCAATTTTGATTTCTACAAGAAATGCTAAACAATCCAGTAGCAAGAGAGATTTAATAGGTAAGATGAAAAGATCTAAATCAGTGGGAAAAGGTAAGGAAAAAGTTGGAACAAGTAAACCCAAGAATCCAATCCTTGAAGATGTTGAAAAGAAACCTCTACAAGCGAAAAGAAGACTGTAAGTGATTTCTAAACCCAAACCCGTTATTCTGATGTGTTGTATGCTTGTTATATTAGGTTAGAAATCGAAAGAAATCGAAAATTATGATTTTCTGGATTTTCGGCCGGCAAGGTCGATATTTGAACAACATGCCGACCATTGGTTATTTTATGCAGCCGACATGGTATCAGGATGAATAACCTGCCGACTGTTCATAATAGCCATGGCAACTGTTAGATAAATAACCAGGGCCGGCAGGGTATAATAACAAACCATACCGACCTAATCTGGTCGACATTGTTTTAGACTTGAACCCTGCCGGCGTTAGGCCACAAAAACCTTAATTTTCTAAGTTAATAGTCGACATCTTTCTTAAATAGGATCATGTCGGCGCGATGGTTGTCGGCACTGTATATGGATAAAATCCTGCCGACGTTATGGTTGTCGGCAGTGTTTAGTTTATCGACCTTGCCGGTCAGTGGATGACCAAAACCATATGAAAATGTGTAAAAATTTTCATCGCTGTCCCGCTTTATGTGTATGGGAAAGTGGTGAGGAATTGATTATTTTTCTCTGAGAAACAAGGAGAATAGTAATTAGTTGATCACCATTTCCCCATACAGGTGAAGTGGAAGGGAGAAGAAAACTGTTATCACTCAAACCATGAATCGGCCAATATCATATGTTCAACAGTGTTGTCTGTTTTCATATCTCTTTTTTGTGCATTGTTTAGGTTCCCAGAGGAAAAAAAGAAGATCTACCTTGTCTTGTTAACAATGCAGAAGACCTATTTAAATTTTTGGACACAATTTATCCCAATTTAGAAGATCCTAAAGATGAAACTGAAGAGAATTGCCCGTTTAGAAAGTTATGTTTGATGGGCAAGGAAAATCCTGAAGAATTTCTAAGGTTTATGAACAGTCCTAGCAATCCCCTCAACTATGAAGAATGCACATCATCAGAGGAGGAAGAAGAGGAGGTTGATCCAAGAACTTTTTTCAGGACATGTGACTTTTCTGGAGTGAATCCTTATTACAATGAGGATGGTGACTACATAGGTCCAATGAAGGGGAAGGAAAAAGCAAAAGATGATGTTGCTGGAAAAGCTAGTGATGGGGAGGAAGATAACAACAACAAGAAGGATCCATGAAATTTTTAAATTTATTATATTTCACTTGGTTTAGAATCTTAGATTGTGGTTTGAACTATTACATTATGTTTTGAACTCTTAGATTGTGGTTTTAGACTTGTTCAACTTATGTTAATTTTCAGTTTCAGTTGCTTTAGAAGTTATTATTTTTTATGCAGTTTTAGAGAAATTTTCAAGTTTTTTGCATCCGACTTGGTGTGTAAATTATACAGTGCCGACCGTACCAGGAATTTCTGCGGCCAGCATGGTTTGAAATCTATATCCTGCCGACTAAATGTTAGTTGCACTTTTTAGGTACAAAGTACAACCAATTGAATGCTCAACGGCTAGAAATTTCAAAATAAAGATGTTAGGTGTGTTGTTATTATAAAAGCATTCCCAACTTCATCTTCAACCTTGCATAAAGAATGGAAGTTTCTGTAAAGACCCTCAAGCTCGTCAACGTTATTAGACAAGTCAAGAGACGTCTTAGCCGTTAATAACTCGATTAGTTTAACACGAACGTTAATTAATAGGAATTAATCTAACAATGATTTAAATACGAAACTAGTATCGTTGGATATATCTCGAAAATTTACGCGGAATGGACTACTCGAATATGTCAATCGGATATCAGACGAAAGAGATATCATCAGATTGATTTGAAGGGAAAAGTGGTCTTTTCACAAGTAGACCGACCTGGGCTTCCCTTAGCAGAGCGAGTGGGGGAATAGTTTTATCTTTGGTCTTATCTACCCGATCGAGAAGATAACCCTTCTTCATCTTTCTTTTTCTTTCTTAATCTCTTTTCTTTCCCTCTTTCTTCTTCTTCTTCTTCTTCTTCTTCTTCTTCTTTCTTTGGCGATTCAGAAAGAAAATCTTTGTTGAGAAAACTTACAGAAAATTAGTGAAGCAAATCAACCGAGTGTGGAATTGGCATCAATATTACTAATCGGTGTGGAAGCGAGCATCAATATTATACATTGTTTGAATAAGGAATTTGTCCATATACATGTTTGTTTATTTCAATGACTCATTCACTTTTTAATGTTCGCGGAAAACATTATTATTTTTCCCAATCTTGCCTTGATTACTTAAAAGTTAAATGTTATTCCTACAGGGCACCCCTTATAGGGATGATGTGCTCACCCATTCCCGCTTTCAGTTTCAGAGACAGATCAGAGTTGTGCAGTGAAAGCTTCGAAGAGTTGAGTCAGTTAGTTGGTTAACTTCTACTATGCTTATTGTGTTGCATATTGTATTTGTAAACCAAATGACTATTGTATATGTATCATTTGAGAGAAGATCTTGTATATATACTTCTGAGCGGGGTTAGTTTTGGGTTATGTTTTGTAGCATATTTCTTAATTGAATGTTCAAGTAATTGATTTAGTTTCTTAGTGCCTCTTTATTTAGTTAATCTCTTGGATTAGTCATATGCTAGCTTAGGGGGTGCTACAGTTTCACCACCAAATATTTGTAGTCTTTATACACTAAGTGGTCATTTTGCAAACGATTGTCCCTTTGAAGGAAGCAAATGCACTATTGAAGGTTGTAAGGGATTCTTATTTCTCATGAAGGTCGTATGTTTCAAAATGCACTTGTTGTGGGTTTTTCTATTGGATAGATGAGCGCCTAGCTCCGTATGAAGATGAAGTTTCTAAAATCAACCTTCTACCATGCACAGATTCATGTTGCGACGGTAAGAAGAAGCTAATTACCTCTCCTAACAAATTGTGTACGGGAAAAAGATATTATCTATGTCTCAAGTGTGTTATTTTCAACGTTTGTATGATTTAATTAAGGTTTGTATCCGATGTATGGTCGGCATTGTCCTAAACTAAAAGCTTGCCAACGGCTAAAAAGTCGGCATTATCCTAAATTAAAAGCTTGCCGATAGTTATACTGTCGGCATGGTTATCCTAATACACCTTGCCGGCCTTACAGAGAATAACATCCAGGAACAACTTTTTTGAGGGAGTTATTAGCCGACATGGTTGTTCTAATAAACAATGTTGGTGTACTAACTGCCAGCAACCTGGCAAAACCAGGACCTTGCCGACGGTCCCAGTCAGGATTTTTCCTGTGCTGTCATGCAGAACCGCCGACAGTCTGACGAAAGGAAACACTGTCGATCCTTGTATGGTCGGCAGGGTACTGTAACAAATACAATGCGGGCCAAATGAGTATACAGCAAAAAAATCACATCCATTTCATTCATTTGTAACACTTCAAAGTACATTACACAAAACACGCATGCGATTACAAAAGTACTCCAAATTACACTACACAAAAAGCTTCTTTATTCCCTAATCATAATCAATCATCACTCAAATCTATTGGAGGGAGTTCATTCAAATCTATTGAACCTCCTTTAGCCAAATCTATGGGAAATTCCCTAGACTCATCTATAACATTCCAAAGGGCCATGTTGTCCTCATAAATTTTTATCCATTCCTTGCTATTGTTGTTTGTGAACTTCTCCTAAAAACTAAACCTACAAAGAAGAGGTAATGGAAATTCCTTGTTGAGTTGTAGACCAATAAAATGATTTTTATCCACCAAAGCCATGACAATTCTTCTATGCTTGAGTTGTTCCACGCAAACCACATGTTTCGGTGCAAATGCTATAGATAGTCCCTCACTAGAAAAATATACCACGCAATTCCACGTATCCGCCAATAGATGACCACACTCCGGCATTCTAAACCAATGCTCCCATTTGACCGATGCATTTCCCTCTGGGCCTTTAACACTAGTTAGCAAACCTTTGAAAGTTGCTTCTTTGTCCTCCATGGAACCTTCTAGCATCATTGAGATATGAAACTCCTTGTCGTTTTCTAGTCGTGCGACCATCTTCTTTCTTATGTATTGCCATTGGGTGAGATTCTCCTCGACCACTCCACTTAGGTGTCCCAATTGTTGCGAGATAACGTGAAACCCACAATTTCCATCTTTTTGGGACGTCGTCGGTACTAATAACGAACTCTTGAATAATTGGAGGGAGTTGTAAGCGATACTTTTGCAACACCGGTTGTACTACCTTCGTTGGACGATCTCTTTTCTTCGCAACATCTCCTTGGCTTGCTTGACTCTCAAGAGGTAGAGTGCCATTTGGATTCAAGTTAGAGACCGTTGGTGTAGTTGAATCCTTCTTTGGCCGACCCCTTTTCTTTCCATCAAATTCCACACTTGCTTGACTCTCAAGAAGTGGAGTGCTATTTGGATTCAAGTTTGAAACCATTGGTGTAGTTGAATCCTTCTTTGGACGACCTCTTTTCTTTTTAGCGGGCTCCTCCTTGTATTGCGCCTCGGTATAAACATGTCTGGATGGATCACACTTTGTACTCAAATGCTCTTTGATTTGTTCCCTCTTGGATTGATCGCACTTTGTACTCAAAAACTCTTTAATTTGATCCCTATCGGATTGATCGCAATTTCTACTCAAATACTCTTTGATTTGTTCTCTTTCTTCCGCCCTCATCTTTTTAGTAGATGGTCTACCATTAGGATCTTGTTTCTACGGTTCTTGAAGTTCTTCCAAAAAAGTGTAAACAATCGGCATCAACTTGTGCTTCATAGTTTGTTTGTCCAACCTATTCAACTTTGGGTACTTTTCAAGGATTATTCTCCCAAGTTCCATGTCGCCAAACTCTTCACCGGGATCTTCTCTTGGAGCCGGTTTGAAAGATAATTGCTTCCAATAAGGATCGATATCATCAAGAGGAATGGGAGTTTTATACCTACCAAGCATATGACGACATGGAAGTCTGATAGCCTTTATTATCCTACACTTACAAGGAGTTCTCGGGTCGTCATGCTTATTATACTTTTTAAACAAAGCGAGATGTTTCATCATAAAACGTATTTCCCAATGCGAGACGTTTCTATGTATACCACCAAGCAACCAATCATCCTCCTTAAACTCCTTAAATTTACGGAAGCTACTTTCTTGGAATTGTTTTTTGATCTTATCGATATCATTATTAGTGTACTCATGGATAGCATGTTGCACCGTCACAAGCCCATTTTGACTCGTGAAAAGTAGACCTTTTATTCTCCCATGAGCTTTCTCTAAAATACTTGTGGATTCAAGTTTGAAATGTTTATAGTCGTAAGTAAAAGCATACACAAACCTCTCTTTGTGTGGCCTCAACCATTGTTTCTTTCAATATTTCACTACTTTGGGGTAATTAGTCCCCCAATCATCCTCGAACTCCTTCAAGTTTATATCATATCTTGCAACACTCATCGACCAAACCACCTGTCCCACGCTTTCATGAATAACCCAAACTTAATCTCACCTTCTTTCCATTCTTCTTCTTCTTTCTCTTTCTCCTTCTCTCGCTCCTCTTTAGTTAGTTTGCTAAGACGTTCATCTTCCTCTTTTTCACGCTTAGTTCCTTTCTTTGCTTTCGGTTTTTGGATATAACTTCTACAATTCTTTCTAAGATTGCATAGTATACGCCAAGTGCAAAGGAAATTTTGTGCATTGGGAAAAACTATACTCACGGCGTTCATTATTGCCTGCTCATTATCAGTGACTATAACCCCGGGAGTCTCGTCTTCGTGGTAGAGAAGCTTCAAAGTTTCCAATGCCTAAATATAGCTATCATCCTTCTCACGATCCATAAAACACCATGCCACCGTGAACGATTGCTTATCCGAGGTTTGTCCAACAATGTTCAACAAAGACATGTTGTACATATTCGTCTTATAAGTACAATCCATGAACAAAACTTGGTGAAAGCAACGCGCCAATTGAATCATATCGGGATGCGCAAGAAAAATACGATCCACCTTCCCCTCCGATGACTCATGGTGTCTCACCGTGTAGTTGTATTTGTGTATTAACCATTGTGATTCTTCCATCACCTTTCTCCCATCCCATTCAATTCTTTTAATGGTTGCCTTGGCCGCATAAATTGTAGACAATGAAGAGAGGTTATCCGGGTCGTCCCTCTTAAACTTACGAAGGAGCTTGCTTGGTTTAATTCCCCAACTTGTTCGAACTCGTGCGTTTTCAACTTGGCAACTTGGCAATGCCCAACAAGAGTTTCCGGATATTTATGGTTATGCCAACCAACATCAACTCTACTCATTCTCCCCATGTTTTCGTTGTATTTGTTCCTCCAAAAAATAATCTTGAATGGGCATCCACACTTCTTTGACTTCGTCTTGTACACCCTAGTCGTCTTCTTATCATACACATAACCCTTTCTCTTGTGACTTTGGTCCGGCGACCCATAACACTCGCATACCATTTCAAACCGCGTAGATTTTTGTTGGGTGTTTTTCACTAGAACGCACATCTTCTCTTTTGCTTTCTCAATAATCCAATTTACCGCGTTGTCGTTTTTCTTCCATTCCAAATCATTAGCATAATGTTCGGAAGTATCGGGACCCTTAATTTTCTGAGCTTGAGGCTGATCCTCCATCGGTACCAATGCAACAATCTACAAAACATCAAAAGTTAGTTGATATGTATTACCAGTGTCGGCAAGGTCGACATATAAAACACTGCCGGCTTTAATGAGCCGGCACATAAGAAAAAACTAACATTTCCGACATGAGAAACACTAGTGGAAAATGGATTTTTAACCACTTCCTGGTCTTCACGAAAACCACTGTTGCCGGGCATCTGTAACTATAGGTGCTGTGAGCCACAATCGTTTTAATAAAACTTGTCTCTAACACAGTTGTTTCCTTAGGGGGTATTTTTGTAAAAATACAGAGAGTGGGTTCTATAATCCTCCCTCTTATCTTTATCTCTATCTCGATCTGCAGTACTCCTTCGGCCGCCTTCCTTCATTTATTATTTTACTTCCCTCTTACAACTTAATCACTCTTTATGTTTCATTCGATTTGTTTTCTCAATTATAACAGTAAGTCGCTTATGAACTAGGTTTTGATTTCTCTTCTTCTTCAAAGAGATCATCACAAATGAAACTCTCGTACGTATCTTGTGAGAAGAAATCTAGGGTTCTTAGAAAGATTTCTATGTTCTTTGAAAGGAACCTAATTTTCTATAATTGATAGATTTTCCATTATGGGTTTTATTTAGTTTCTGTTTCTGTATCTGATTCTTAAATTTGGGGTTTTTAATGGTATTTTGAGACTGAGCTTGTTTTGGGGTTTTTCAAAATCCTAAAAATGAGAAATTTTTTCGAATGAAATTGATGTAGTTTTGGTATTTTGAGATTGATTTTTCTATAAAGCTAATTTTCCTGTGAAAATGATAATAATTTTGGGATTTTTTAAAGTTTACATCTTGCAAGTGAATTGATATGATTTTTGATTTATATGGAGGTTAAGTTTGAAGCTCCAAAGTTTTTAGGCTAATTTGAATGTTTTGGGATGGTGCAGGAGTATGTTGGAATACACAGTTCTGCATTCAAAGTTTTTCTATTGAAGCCGGAGCTTTTGAGAGCATTTGTCGATTTGGGATTTGATCCATCTGAAGGCAATTTTCCATTACTTTTATTCTTTCACGCTTTTATATAACAACTTTTATTTGGATTAGCTATTTCTTTGTGTTGCTTGTATTAAGTTTTGAGCATTTTGGTTCAGTAGGCTAGTTTTGATTTAGTCATGTTGGTACTTGAAGTTAAGTAGGTGCTACAGTGGTTGTATTCTACTTTCTTTGCAATTGTAGTTCACATTAGTGGAATATATTTTGAGGTGTATTATTTGATGTGCATGTAATAATACTAGTGTTGCACTCACTGATCAGGTTCTTCTACTTTAATTATTCTGTTGGTTATCAATCAGTTCAACATGAATGCATTTCTCAAGCTATTTTTGGTTATGGATGTTATCTTGCAAGCAAAATATGACACGGGAAAAAATGTTGTCTCTGTCCTCTTGACAGTGAAGCAAATTGAGCGTGTTGCTGGACATGTTGTTCTAATTTTGTGTTCACACGACATAGTTGGGTTACCAGGTTTGCATTCATAAGAAACTTTCATATCGCAAACCTTTTTTGGTTATTCTAGTAATGAAGGTTTTGATTATTTTTTTGTTGATGCTTATATCTAAACCTCAGATATGCCAACAGTTTGAGTTGTTCAGCACTTACCCGCCTGATACTGAAGTTGTTGTGTTCAATGGTAGTTTTAACGTCAAGACACGCAAGGAATACTAAAAAAAGAGTGCCTCATGTTGATTGCAACTTCCCATCAATTTGCACCCATGCTGGAATGTTTCAAGACGAAAGGTATATATGTTTTTTCTTAGATTTCATCTAATTAATTTCGAGCTTGTTACATTGATGTGTATGCATGAAGGTGCAAGTTCCTAGTGACTTTGCTAGTGATTTGGTTGTTGTACAAGTATATTATTGTAGTTTATTCTAAAATAATGGTTCATATTTTGTGTTAAGGTTTAACAACATAATTCGATATGCCTTGCTGCTGAAAACCAAATCTCTAAGAAAAGCGAAGGCATACCTGAAATTGGATTTTTTTAAAATATATTTCATAAGTTGACTCTCTATAAAGGTTTCAAGGATAGGCATTAAAGGGTTCTTGTCACTACGGATTTGGTTAGTATAGGAATAGACATTGAACGCGTCAACTGTAATTAATTATGATATGTCTGGTTTTGCTGATACTTACTTGCATAGGGTTTGTTTCTGAGATCTTGTTTCTTCGTCATGCCTTTAAGTTTTTACTTAACATGGGTATTTGTTTCTACGATATTATAGTATTGCATGAGCTCAGTTAAACTTAGTAGTATCTCTTTCTTTTTGAAGGTTTGGCAGAGCAGGTCGATTTGGTACGAAAGGGCTTGCAATTTAATTTGTCATTTCATGTCTGGGTTCAAGAGAGGTTTGAGGTTCAGGGGAGGTTCAAAGTAAGAGTACTTATGCTAATATTAGAGACCAGGTAGTTTATCAGTTTTATCAATAATCAACTCTCCGCATATCTTCTTTATTGTCTTTGTTAACTAAAAATGGAGAATCTGGGGATTCTTTCTTGTACCAGAATGCAGGTTGACAACTTTTCATCGAAACTAAGCCACCCACTAAAATCTTTCAACACCCAGTTGGTTTTCAGAATGCCTTTTTAGTTTAAATGCGTTGTCTTAATTTAAGCACTACCCACTTACACATGCATAGTGAAATGCACTGTTGGTTCCTAGCCGACATACCATTGGAATTGTTGTGTTTTTTGATTTACCTAGAACATATAATATTCCTATCCTTAAACTTTCTTGTTGTTTCAGTGTTGGAGTTGAACAGAACTCTGAATGGAGAGTAGTTGCAGTGAGGAAATAGGATGTTGCAGGGTCGTGAACATATTTGAACAACCACCAATTCGAAGATAAGTTTTCAATTTCTCTTTGTTCAACCCTTTGCATAATATCTATATGAAAACTTGTGCATTGGGGCTCGACAAGAACTCATGTAGATAAACATAATTTTTTATATATGTGCATTTTTTCTAAGCTTCATTATACATTCAGTCAAGCATTGGAAGTAACTGTTTTACATCCCCTATGAGTTTTGATCTTTCTCCATGAACTGATATAGCTCATAAGCATATAAACATGTATCTATGAGCATTAACCTTGAAACATTTAAACTCTGAAATTGTGTATTTTGTTTATAGATATTAAGCTGAAACTGTGTAGGTTCTGAAAATTTTCTTCAACTGAACTGAGTGTGGTGCTACAATAGAAAGAACAATAGAATTGGTACAACAGTCAAAGGTTGTTGTCAGAAGAACTACAAAGAGTCATGGTGAACGGCTACAAAGATTTAAACTAGGTTGAATATCTTGGTCTTAGATGTCATAAGAAGATTCTCAATGGTGAACTGATGGTAGAACCTCAGTCCTGAGTTGAGCCAATTCGTTATCTTAAGTTTGTAATATGAATCTAGGTAAAGGTTTTCCAACTTAGTGTTGGCAGTTTTTTCAGACTTGGAACTTATTGTATTTTAATTAGTTGAAATTATAAACTGAATTCACTTTTCAATACAAATTGAGTTCCAAAGTCATTGTCGATTAAATTTTGTTGAATTCAGTTTTAAAGTCATTATTCATTTAATTGTGATTCAGCTTTTGGTTTTTGATTCAGTTGAATCAGCTCTGGATTCAGCAGAATCAATATTAAATTTTTTTAATAAAATATCACCCATAAAAACTACTGTGTCTATCAGTACTAATAAATCTGCTGTCAATGAAAGTAGTTTTTTCAAAGAATTCAACCTTTTCCAGGCACAGTTGTTTTGAAAAAAACCATTTCTAGATTGCAGCTGATGGACACAATCGTTTTTAGCGATATAACTTCTTGTCCTGACAGTGGTTTAACTTCTATTTTCCACTAGTGAAAAGCCGACATGGTTGGAAAACTTGAAGATGTCGGCTTAAGCATTTTAAAGTTATTTTGTATTACCAAGGTCGGCAAGGTCGATATATAAATCATTGCCGACTAGAAACAGCTGACACGTAAGAAAAATTTAACATTGTCGACCATATGACAGTTGGAAAGGTTTTAAAACTTTAAGATGACGTCGTAAGCATTATCATTAACAACTCTTTTGTCCCGAAAAAATTGAGGTCGACATGGTTAAAATTTTCAACCTTGTCGACAGGATGCTGCTCATGAAAAGTCGGCAAGTTGTTCAATCAAAAACCATGCCGGCGTATGTGGCCGGCATGATCGACAAGTGTCGACCTTGCCGACTTGGGGAAGCAAAAGTCTAAAAAAAACAAAATCGATCATTTGCATGGAAAAATCACAATCTTCACTACGTAGGTTGTCTACCTGATTACTTGCAGCTCCCTTCTCTTCTTCTTGGACATTGGATTCTTCGTTTGGCTCAATACATTCATCACTTCCCTACCCATCATGAGTTTGAGGAAAATAAAAGTGAGGGCCATGCATGTAATCCATTTGATCATGATCTGGTAGATCATCATACAAATACTCATCTGTAGGAGGAAAGTTAGAAGGCTCCCCACTTCAAAATTAGGATTTGAATCACTCATATCACAAATTTCTCAAAAACCCTAACTCCCCCCCCCAAAAAAAAAAACTTCGTCTACTACTTCATTCTACTTCACAAGAGGTTATACGGGTCGTCCCTCTTAAACTTACGAAGGAGCTTGCTTTGTTTAATTCCCCAACTTGTTCTTACTTGTTCGAACTCGTGCGCTTTCAACTTGGCAACTTGGCAATGCCCAACAAGAGTTTCCGGATCTTTATGGTTATGCCAACCAATATCAACTCTACTCATTCTCCACATGTTTTCGGTGTCTTTGTTCCTCCCAAAAATAATCTTGAATGGGCATCCACACTTCTTTGACTTCGTCTTGTACACCCTAGTCGTCTTCTTATCATACACATAATCCTTTCTCTTGTGACTTTGGTACGGCGACCCATAACACTCGCATACCATTTCAAACCGCGTAGATTTTTGTTGGGTATTTTTCACTAGAACGCACATCTTCTCTTTTGCTTTCTCAATAATCCAATTTACTGCGTCGTCGTTTTCCTTCCATTCCAAATCATTAGCATAATGTTCGGAAGTATCAGGACCCCTAATTTTCTGAGCTTGAGGTTGATCCTCCATCGGTACCAATGCAACAATCTACAAAACATCAAAAGTTAGTTGATATGTATTACCAGCGTCGGCAAGGTCGACATATAAAACACTGCCGGCTTTAATGAGCCGGCACGTAAGAAAAAACTAACATTGCCGACATGAGAAAAGCCGGCATGGTTGGAAAACTTGAAGATGTCGGCTTAAGAATTTTCAAGTTATTTTGCATTACCAAGGTCGGCAAGGTCGATATATAAATCATTGCCGACTAGAAACAGCTGGCACGTAAGAAAAATTTAACACTGCCGACCATATGACAGTCGAAAAGGTTTTAAAACTTGAAGATGCCGGCGTTAGCATTATCATTAACGACTCTTGTGTCCCAAAAAAATTGAGGTCGACATGGTTAAAATTTTCAACCTTGCCGACATGATGTTGCTCATGAAAAATCGGCAAGTTGTTCAATCAAAAACCATGCCGGCATATGTGGTCGGCATGATCGACAAGTGTCGACCTTGCCGACTTGGGGAAGCAAAAGTTTTAAAAAAAAACAAAATCGATCATTTGCATGGGAAAATCACAATCTTCACCACGTAGGTTGTCTACCTGATTACTTGCAGCTCCCTTCTCTTCTTCTTGGTCATTGGATTCTTCGTTTGGCTCAATACATTCATCACTTCCCTACCCATCATGAGTTTGAGGAAAATAAAAGTGAGGGTCATGCATGTAATCCATTTGATCATGATCTGGTAGATCATCATACAAATACTCATTTATAGGAGGAAAGTTAGAAGGCTCCCCCACTTCAAAATCAGGATTTGAATCACTCATATCACAAATTTCTCAAAAATCCTAACTCCCCTCCCCCCAC